>NC_056747.1:437291238-437591238 GCF_019279795.1 Protopterus annectens | reverse complement strand
AACTTAGTGCAGCAGAAACACAGACGTTTTAGGCCAACAGATGCCATAAATGAAGCACTGCCAATAAATGATAAAGTGGATGGCATGGCAAACAAATGGCTAACTTAGTGCAGCAGAAACACAGACGTTTATAAATGAAGCACTGCCAATAAATGATAAAGTATGCATGGCAAAACAAATGGCTAAACTAGCAAGCACAAACACAGACGTTTTTAGGAACACAGACCTAAAAATGAAGCACTGCATAAATGAATGATAAAGGATGGGCATGGCAAACAAATGGCTAACTTAGTGCAGCAGAAACACAGACGTTTTAGGCCAACAGATGCCATAAATGAAGCACTGCCAATAAATGATAAAGTGGATGGCATGGTAAACAAATGGCTAACTTAGTGCATAGAGTATTAAAGGAAACATATCTCAGCTATGCTTCATGTTTTAATAAATGCTTAGACAACTGGAACTGAGATCTTTAGGAATGGGTAGGAGCAAACCACATAGGAAAAAAATCAGAATTGTGGGAACAATACGTATAGGGGAGGAATGAGGTTCAAAAAGAAGGCAGGACTTAATTGTGCTATGTAATGTTTGACTAAAATGATTGGGTAGATTAGAAGTGATGCATAATGTTTGCAACTGGGAGTGTGTCTGCATGGTTTGTGATGTAAAATGCTTGCAAGTAGGATAGTGTCAATGTGGATTGTTTTCATTTATATAAATGTATGATTTCCTATGTCATAAGTAATGGTTTACTAAATATGTTTCTTGTTTAAAAAAGGGGCAGGAATTGAATTATTTATGCAATGTTCCTTGGGTTATATGATATATAGCAATATATGTCAAGCATAATGTTTGTAAATGTCAACTTTTTAATACAGTTTGATAGGCAAATTTACATTTATATAAAACCAATGTCACAAGTGATAACTCAATACAGGTCTTTAAAAATAAATAAATGTTTTGGAAAATGCACATTTTCAAAGAGGAGGAGGATTCTGCAGACATGGCATGCTGAGATAACAAATGAGACTTCGAATTAAAATTATTCAGTAAGACATGTAAAAAAAAAAAACACACATACTAGGGCTTATGGGACCCAGATGCTGTGAAGGCAAGGGTGTACAACAGTCATCTCTATTTAACACACCCCATCGTGTCTAATTGTATTTATTAAATAGCATGACTTTTTTTCTGTTATGAAGTCATGTTTCTGGGAAAATTATTTTACAGGTGCATTGAGCATTTTTAATTAAGTTTTTGGACTTCTGAGACCAATGCGTATGAGAAAAATGCATATCAAAGGTAATCACTGTTCTGCTATCCTAGCTACAAACTCAGCTGAAAATCTGCAGACACAGCAGTCATACTTGTCATAGAGCAATATCAATGCAGTTGGAATAAAAAAATAGACATTTGCACTATAAGCACTGTTATTCAGCACAACAAATCTACATCATGTGCATTTTTATACAATAGATGCTTTTTATGTGTAAGCAATTTACAAATAAAAACAGAAAATTAATTTTATTGTTTAGAAAACAAAGGTGAATAAATGTATTAGGATACAAGATGAGGAGTACCATGAATGTAAACATTGTTCAACATGTAAATCTCTTTGAAACAAGTTAGCCTAGGTTCAGAAACCCATATTATAGTGCACAAATTTGTTTTGGGAGGTTTGCCCAACAAGATATAAGTTTCCAATTCAGAGATCAGTTTAGCACTACAGTAGTAAGAAGGCTCCTTTCTGCAGCACTAAATCAGTTTGCTGATGAAAGCCACATAACAAATGCAGCAGTCCAGGGGAGTGCTAATGCTAATTAGGCATGTGAGCTTTCCCAGAACTATTCACCAGTAATACAAATGCAGCAGTCCAGGGGCGTGCTAATGCTAAATTGGCATGTGAGCTTTCCCAGAACTATTCACCTGTAATGGCACTAGCAGGGCTGTTAGCACCTCAGGAAGCAAGTATTATGAAGCTGTGTGCACATATGCATGTGTGTGGAGCAGCATGAGTGCAGATGTGTGTGTGTACACAAGTGTCACTACGTGTGCGCATTTGTAGTTTCCTGTAGAGATGAGATGTGTGGGTTGATGGGGGGTTATATATATATTGTTTACTAATGCTTTGCTTTTACTGCGGTGGTGGTGCTGTGGTAGCATTGTCACCTCACAGTTAGACGTTGTCCCGTTTGATTCTCAGCTAGAGCGTCTTCTGTGGGGAGACATGCGTGAATGGGCGCACCTTCGTTGAAGGTTGTGCGTCAGGGCTGGCAACTCGGCATATAAAAATCTACTGCCAATCATTAGCGGACTGGAGTTCTGCTGTGGTGACCCTTAACCGGGAAAAGCCGAAAGACACAACAACTAATGCTTTACTTTTCACAATTTCTAAAATTTGTTGCAATCTCAATATCTGTGATGGTGAGCTCGCTGCCTTTCAACAGATATCTTCCTGTCACTTAGTGCATCTATGTCTGACTTGCCATTTTAAATTGCAGTTAGCATACATTATACTTAAACAGCTAACTGTTCTTAAGTTTTGGGTGAGTGCCATCTCAAATATATCTGCAGCCACAATCTGTATACTTTATTTACATAATTCACATGAGGTTCCACCCACAATTTCAAAATGTGTTTTAAATCAGCTACCTGGCACCCTTACAGTTCTGCCTCTACTGAATGACTAGTTGTGAAATTTAGGGGACTGTGCCACAAGTGAAGCCTCAGCAAGAATTTCCAGTTTTAATTTCTGATAGTTGTGGACATTAGTATCCCGCAAGGCCTGTATATGCTTTAAGGAGCTCCTGGGTCAGATGTAAGGAGAGTATCCGGGTCCACTCAGCCTGAGTTCAGTTTTCACTAGCTGCAACCAAGTAATGTGCTACATCATCTTTGTGCATAAGTGTAATGAGGTTTGGGACTTGCATTCAGGTACATGGTTGGGTTATTATAGCCGATAGCCACTGCTAAAGGCTGAGCAGGTATTGGGCAGTAACTGAACTTTCTAGAAGACCTGTAGAAAGTTTTGTCAGTGGCTGCACTTCCTCCCTGACAAGCTGCAATAATGCTTCAACTACATTTCCATGTTGAACACAACACAGCAGCTACAGTTTTAGTATACACAAGTTCTTAGCTTCACAGAAATTCTCAAAGCAGCCCTTCTTATTACAATGAGGATCCCCTTGCATGAGCACATCCCTGTACGGGCACAAGCGTTGTATGCTTCATATATAGTTTATCACACACAGCAGCCAATATTCCAGGTCAGTTCAGAAGTCAGTCCATAATTACTACTTTAAGAGATGGTATTGTATCCCCTTAAGACTTGTGTTCCTTTCCATGGTGGGGAAGAAAGACTCAGGAAGATTATTTTCAGGTAGCAACCATAGCATCCATCAGTGTACGAACTAGTAGTGCATGTAGTATTAATGCCAATCTTTTGAAACAGCTTTTCAGTTTTCAAATGGAAGTTTATTTACAAGGAAAAATCAACACTTTAGTTCAAAACATTTAGTTTAGAGGCATATCCAAGGTGCATTCTGTGACACTTGGAAGTTTAAAATAAAATGTTTGTGTTTCATACAATGCTGTTAATTTCTGAACAACCTCTAATTTCAGACTAAAATGTAAAAATTATGTTTTAAGAAACATAAAGGAGTACCTCACCTGCTTCAGTACCCCAGATATTACCTCACCTGCTTTTCTAGCCACAATCTACATCATGTGTTTAAAACACATTACACAAACATACTACACTGATGCACTCCAGCATCTATTTTCTCAAATACACTGCACATCCTCTCAAAAAATTCTCTTTTTCTATGTTGCTGTTTTGTAAATGCTGTATACAGTTTCTCCAAAACAGTACATCACTACATTAGTCTGTTCTGCATTGTGTTCTGTTGTCAATATACCTGTACAGAACAACATTCCCCAAACTATGACCATACTCCTATGTTTACTTCATCTCTAACTGTACCAAGTGACTAGACTGTTTGTGAAACTTGAAAAAAGACACTTATAAACCTATTCATTTTTTGTATGGACTGCATAATCTCGGTTACCAAAAGTTAAAATGTTAGCTAATACTCTTCAGTGTACAGATTATGCTTCTTTATGCATTTTAGGAGTAGAAATGTGCTGTACTCACTAAGCAGTTAGAAAGTGGTCCAACTAGACCAAAGCTCAGCCCTAGAGAACACATTTAAATAAATACATTGCATTTACTGGGGATATATTACTGTATGACACTTTCCTTACCATAGTCAGCACCCAAACCTTACTACCTCCTTGCAGTCATCTCAAACTACTTTCATTTATCATCTAATGAATGAAATCCTTAATTGTTACTGTAGGAAAAAGTATTCGATTAACTGCACTACAAAAGAAAGTAGAGATTTCTGAGAAAGTAATCTTAAATGAACACTGTTAATCACAACATGATGACTTTGTTCAACACTTAGATGCTGATGTGTCACTGTGGATAAATGTTTTGAACAAATATGTACTGTGCTCAAAGGAAGATCGCGGCTAACTATGAAGGCAAAGAGGACTGAAGAAGCAACCCGTCAGGGAATCTGCATTTATTAAATAACTGCCAGTCTAGGTGCTGGAGAAAATACAAAAATGATGCATTCTGCCTGGCATTTACCTGGCAAGTGCTATTTTAAACTTAAAATCCGGTTAAATTTAAAGAAAAAAGGCTTATTGCAAGCCTGGAACTGTGTTGCAGCATTTCAACCATGTACTTTATGCTCAAGCTGTGTTGCATGACATTATGTAAAAAAACAGACAATGGACTTTGTTTTAATTTAAAATGAGTAGTCAAACAAAAACATAACTGAATGACTGATGTTCTGCACATCAGTTATTCTACTTGAGCTAACAGTGCTGACTTACAAAATTCATTATAAATTTTGCTCTGGGAAGAATAACTGAAGCTTGATAAGTCAATAAGAATAGTTTAAAGTTGATCAGAACTGGGTGAAACACTAATAAATACATTAGAACTAATCCTCATTACTGTGAAGCCCACAAACCTTAAATCAGTGTTTCTGTTCACGGGTAGCACCGCAGCTTTTGTGAAGTTTAATGGTGCATTTCTGGCTGCTGCTGATGAGAAAGCTTTCATAATTAAAACACTGACAAAGTGCAAGTTGGTTTCCCATTCAGCTGTGTGTTACAATCCTACAAGGCAAGCCAAGCTGCTGGAGTGCAAATACTGCATTTTCTTCCAGTTACTAGGTACAGCAGTAGAAGCCCTCAGAGACAGGAGATGCTGGGAAAATGACCCTTTCCCCCCTTTTAGCTGACACTTCATTTGGGAATACCATCGACAGCCATGAACTGCTTTGTAGCTCCATAACACTCTGATGGCTGAATGTTCCATTTGTAATGTGTGCTAAAAATACATGTAAATAAGACGGGCCAGTCACTTCAACCAGAGAAGTTTGATAAAGGTCAGAGTGCAAAGGAAAGCTTTCAACAAAACTGGGTGGGGAACTTTCACATACATACAGGCCTCCATTCAACTTTTGACTACATCAGTCACTCAGAGTTACACTCATAGGGACAGTCCCTCTTTGGGCAGTTGTGT
Organism: Protopterus annectens; assembly: GCF_019279795.1. NCBI lineage: Eukaryota > Metazoa > Chordata > Ceratodontiformes > Protopteridae > Protopterus > Protopterus annectens. The sequence continues at coordinate 437,585,639 of NC_056747.1, read as the reverse complement.
CCTGACAAAAAATTCTAAAATTGGCAAATGTCCTGAGATTTTTAGGACAAAATCATTTCCTATATTTTATGTAACAGTTGCATAAAACAGTTATTCTGTATCTAAAATACCTAAATGTTATAAGAAACAGAATAAGCAACTAAAATGCTACAAGAATAAGCTTTTATTTAGGCAAAAAAAGTTCTATCCTTTGTACTGACCGTGGGTATGTGTCGGCCTGTAAAATCTGATGTTTGTACCAAAAATGTCCCACTTTGGCCATTTGAAAAGGTGGCAACCCTAGTCACTCACAGACAGAGAAGCCTTGAATAGTTCATTCTCATTTACCCGTAGTTTGCAACAATGGCTCTCTTATCCATCTTTCAACACATTAAGTATACAAAATCTAACACGTCTGACAAATTAAATGGCAGAACTTAAAAACAAATCATTTAAATTTAAAATTCTGCAATCAGACATGTATTTCCAGGAATGTAACTCAGACATGCATTTCCAGGAATGTAGTAAACCATGTTGGACCCCTAAAGGATTACATATGTGGAAGTTCCCTAATGGTTTGGTTGAAGAATTTCCTTTTTACGGTAATCTTAAACTTGACTGGGTAAAGTTACTGTTATGGTGTGTTTTGCTACTTGCCAGTTGTTTTCCTTCTTGCCATTTTAGGGGTAAACAAATGAATGCATATCTTTTATCTTATTTTTACTTAAAATGCATAATACATAATGAACAGAGTTTTTCCATAGGTAAGTGGCTTTGTTTGAAAGTGAATGAGAAGTGGGTTTTAAAGTAAAAATATTGTTTGCATTTAAACATTTCTAGTGTCCTTCCATTGACACAGCTGCACTGATGTTATATATATTTTGGTGTTGGGAACAAAAAAAATTACTGCAGACTTGGTAAAGGGATGTAGTGCCTAACAAACTGGTACAGTGAGATCCAAATGTATGAACAAATTCAGACAGTGGACTAAACAAAGGACTATATGACTTAAGTTTCATGAGACTAACATGGAGAAAGTGTGATTTATTTGACTTCTGATTCATTAATTATAAATCACATACCCCTGTTCAAGATAAGATTGAACATAAATGTGCACTGAATTCTTTTTTAAGAGGATGCAAAGCTCAAATCCTACCTTCCCTACAAATATACAGTGTAATAATTATTCCTCTGTAAAGTCAGAAACAGATGCCAGTCTGATTTACTAATGCATTGCTTTACACAGTGTAGTATCTGTGCCATTGCATACCTCTGCATAGTGAAGTGTGTGGTTCACACAAAAACATGTTATCTGCAGTATATACCAATATTCTCTTGACTAAAGTTTAGAAATTAGTCGAGTAGAATGCATAATTTATTCACTCAAATTGCAATGTTTGCAAGATACTTACATCTGCTGTGCAGTCAGTATCAGAGGCTTAATGATAATCCATACTACTGTATATATTATTGATAACAGGCTTAACATATATAAATTACCTGTATGAAGACAGCATCTGCAGGAACAGCATTTTATTAATGCACCCATTTATACTATAACTACTCTATGCCTAGACTTTAATAACCATGCTAGCTTCTATCTTGCTATCTCGGCTTAGGTTAAATCTGAAAAGGTTCACTTGCAGTAAGAATATTTCCATTCTTACCAAGCACAAATACGTTGTACAAAGAAAACACTCCAAATGGTTTAGTTATGTTTGCCACACGACAGTCTCATGGTGCAGTAGCATAAACAAAAATGTTAAACTTACTGCTCCAGATACAAAGTTCTCCTGTTATACTTCCAAAATGATGCAACGGAAAAGTCTTAAATCAGAAATTTCCATTTTAGTAATTTGATATACAAAGTCACATCCAAATTTGAATATTGAATCTGGCAAGTAGTAGAATATGTCTATTTTATTTAATGTTATACAATGACTGGTCACTAACATTCAAAAACGTGTGTGCTGATTGATCAGTCCAACAAGTGTGCCCACTGTAAAATCGGGCATATACCAACATAAAAATGTCCAGTCATCTGGACTTTCATCTATTAATATATGCTACAGCTTTACAGTTGTCTTGAGCTAAGAGGTCGAGAAGTATGAAGTTTGAAATGCACAAAGTTTAGAGGTACGATAGAGACAGGGCAGAAAGACAATAAAAATCAGGTACGTTATGCAAAACTAAAAACACATAACTGATTTTCCTTGTATTTCTGCCCTGCTTCTCTCATACCTCTGAACTGTCCTGATTAAATTTTTTTTTTTAAATAAAGAAGCAACGGAGATCTTCCAATTTCAGAGTTAGTATATATAAGTAGTGGGGGTGTGAGGGGTGTAGGGGCGGCTTGCTCCCTGCATAAATGCTTTTTTATTTTTTTTTGTGTGTGTGTTTTTTGTTTTTATTTGGTGCTCTGAGTTTCGAAAAAGTGCATTTTCGTTTAAACACACTTTTGCTGAAGTGGGATCGCTTATTTAAGTTTCGGTAAAGTGTAATTTTGATAGGTCGAAGTAGACCCATATATATATATATATATCTATATCTATCTATATATATATATATATATATATATATATATATATATATATATATATATATATATATATATATATCTATATATCTATCTATATATCTATCTATCTATATATCTATATCTCTATATATATATATATATATATATATATATATATATATATATATATATATATATATACGCATTTCCACGGTGGTGCAGCGGTAGCGTTGTTGCCTCACAGCAAGAGGTTCTCCCGTTCGATTCTCAGCTTGGGTTGGGAGCGCCTTCTGTGTGGAGTCTGCATGTCCTTCCCGTGGTCGAGTGGGCGTTCGAAAGGCATGCGTTGAATGGGTGTACCTTCGTTGAAGGTTGGGCATCGGGCTGGCAACTCGACACCATAAAAACCAACTGCCAATCATTAGCGGACCGGAGTTCCAATGTGGTGACCCCTAACCGGGAAAAGCCGAAAGACAAACAACAACAACATATATATCAAACCCAAGTCTGGTTCATCTACCGTACTAGCTAGGTACAAGCTCCTTTACCATGCATGGCAAGTATGCCCAGAAATTATATAAACAGACTTACTACTAAAAAAAAAAAAAAAAAAAATTCCCCACGTTTTTCTGCACACTGACTGTTCTGCTGCCATTTAACATACTTACCAGCAAATAACTCTCTAGCTATCTGGCCCTGTTTAACAATTATCTCCACCCCTCCACTTGCACTTGGATCCACTGCAGCTGGTGCTAGTAAGCTGTTAGAAACTTTGTAACTTAAAACTGGATGAGATTTGCGGTTTTGTTTAGAAATATGAATAATGTACGCTGGTGAGCCATTTCACTTTTTTCCCTTATTAACTGAAGAAAATCAACTGATAATTAAAACCCAGCTAGATGAACTATGACTAGCTAATGCTTTGTTGTATGCTTTACTTTACAGTTTCAGTTTTTTTCTTTTCAGTCTGTATTTGAAAGCGAGTTGACTGAGGAAACCCCTTAACCCGACAGTACTCAAAGAATGCCTTCTCGAAAACAGTTACTTGCTCCGGTAAGCCTTACTGAGTAATTGAGAAATTAAGTGTTAGGACTAGAGAAATATTTCATTAACATTTTCAGAAATAAATCATAAGACAGTATGTGTTCTGTTAGACAGTACTGCACTGCACAATGGAAGTGTGCCATTGTGGGAAATGGGAAAGGAAGCAGTGGTTCATAGGTTGGTACATGATCGCCGGGGTGAATTTCCTATCCCCCATCCAATCATCAAGGTTCCTTTTGAAGAGGGCCAATGAGGTGCTCTGCTTGACATGTATGGGCAGTCTATTCCAGAGTATGGGGAGTCTCTGGGTCAGGAACCTATCCCTCCAGCATGTTTTGTTCATTGTGATAAGGTTTAGATTCCTGGAGCGTGTGGCACTGAGGAATTGGGATTTCTTTAAGTGGAGCATGTCCAACAGCTCTGGGTTTGACATGGCCTTGTATGTTAAGCAGAGATCACCTCTTAGTAGACGATATGCCTCAGAGTATAGCTGGAGTTTTTTTTTAGACAGTCAGCATATGGCATCTGCTTTAGGCCTGTGATTCTTTTAGTGAGGTATTTCTTTGGCCTTTCCAGCTGTTGCAGATGTCTTGTGAGGTACATACCAAACGGGGCATTATACTCTATAATGGGTCTAATGAGGGATGAGTACAGTGGGACAGTGACCTCCTTTTTTCTGGATAAAAAGCCCGTAGTGATGAGGTGTGCCACATAGAAGGATTTCCTGACTGTTGTGACTATGTGGTTATCGAAAGTGAGACCACTGTCCACCTGTGTCCCTAAGTCTCTCATCACACTTTCGATGTTTAGTGTCCTGCCACCTATGTGGTAATTCATGGGTACATGTTTTTTTCCAAAGGCGATAAGTATACATTTATTGGCATTACGCTTGAGCCCATGACTCTGGCACCAGGCATCTGTTTCTGTAAGGCCCTTTTGTAGAATATTCACATCATTTGGGGATTCAATAATGGCTCCCAGTTTGCAGTCATCTGCAAACTTTGTTAGCCAGAGTCCCCTAGTGTTGGCCTGTACTTCAGAGAAGTAGATGCCAAACAAGAGTGGTCCCAGGACTGAACCCTGAGGTACTCCACTTGTCACTTGTCTGGAGCTCGATTTGGAGTCAGCTACTTTTACAGTCTGGGTTCTGTCAGTAAGCCAGTTGGCAACCCATCGAGTGACGTAGGGATTTATGCCCAGCTTAGTAAGTTTATCTATGATTCCAGAGTGGGGGATGGTGTCGAAGGCCTTGGCGAGGTCCAGATAGGCTGTGTGGACCGCCTTACCCTCGTCCACAGCTCTGGAGACTGATTCGAAGAAGTCAATCAGATTCAGGAGACAAGATCGGTCCTTCACAAACCCAAACTGGGTGGGGTCCAGTGTTTGAAGGTTGCCAATGTCTTTGTTTATAAGTTCCATGATAATGCGTTCCATGCCCTTGCAGATCAGGCTTGTCAGACTGATGGGACGGTAGGCAATCAGTCTGCAGATCATCACAAGCCTAGCTGAACCCTCGTTCTCAAGTTCCATCCAGCTTCAAGGAGGACAAGACAGGGTTTTTTTTGGGGGGTGGGGGATTTGAGGCAGGTCCGGCGTAGTTGATATTGTGTCAGGAGTTAATTCAATTCTGTTTACTATTTGCAGCTTGCTTTGGTGATGTCCCAGTCCTGCACTTATATTTCAGTCAGTTTTTGCTGATGGCATACTTTATTGAAGCAACAGTCATGGTGGCTTCATGCCAGCTTCCACCGACACTGAGGAGGAATACACAGCCCCTTACCCATACATATTTAAGTTCTCTCCCCTTCTGTCTGTTGTCACTGACATACCTCTTAAATGTAGTGCATTATGAGGAATGTCCTCATTTTAGCTGTCTATGTTCCTAAATGTTCTACATTGAAAGGGTCACTAATGTTGGGAGAGGAACAGGTTTACTGTGATGGTGTTAAGCTTGCAGTGGGATTGAGAGGTTTTGTGGTACTTACATATTCAAACTGCAAGCACTGACTTAGGAGAGCACTAAACTGGGTGATGAGGAGCTTACAGCTGTCCCAGTGTTCAGTAACAGCTCACACACAGTGTCTGTATTGGAATTTGGAATCCAAACCACTACTGGTTCAAAGAAGCATACAGTCGTAGATTTTTGGAGATTCACTTTGTCTTCAGACAGTAGTTGCCTTTGTAGTTTGTACTCCAGGCTTTTCTGGCATTTGAAAGCAAAGTGAGGTTTTGGGGAAGGGAGCTGTGCAGCAAGTGACACTTTACAGTTGCTAATTTGCTGTTGAGTAAATTCATTCAGAAATTCCTATTTACAGCATTTTTCAGACATTAGGGTGGTATTTTATACAGAAATGCTTGTTACTTTAGCTGCTGATGTTTTGGAGTCTCAGATAAACTCTTGTAACTGTCTACTTTTCTAGTTGCTGTGAACAAGTCGCTGCTTTTAAAACTATTACTTTGTGATGCCGTTGGTTACTGTTGATGTCCATGGAAATTGTTTTGCATTCTTTACTACATTATGGAACTGAAGCAGATTAATTGCAAAGTGTTGCATTTCAGAGTTATTTTTGTGTTAACCTGAATACCGGAATTACTAAGCCCCCAGTCTGTGATTTAAAAATAGCAGCTTAGGATGGGGAGGAGAGGCGGGACATAGAGCTAAGGTGCCATTTTCGCTAATAATGGATTGCACTTGCACTGCTCCTTTGGTACTGGCTGGGAGGTGAGTTAGTCATGATCTTGGCTGGGTTACTGACTAGTTAAGTGAAGCTGGAGAAATGATTCATGGTGACAGTTTGCCGCTCAGTGGTGGTGCCTGGGATCATGTACACCGTCAACGGTTTACCACTACAAAATTTGTGGGTTATTATTAGAGCAAACTTATTCATCTGGGATGAGAAGTATTCAGGTCTTGCAGTTTTAAGTCAGAGAACTTTCAGTTTGAGAACTTGTGCATTCTATCACTAACTTTACGTACTTCCAGATAGGTGATGAATCGGGTAGTATTGCGAGCATAACTTAAGTGAGTGAAAATTTGTGTTTGAAAAGCAAAAGTGAAAGAATCACAGTTCCTGGTAAAGCCTGCCATTAATAAACTCTACAACAGAAGGAAGAAACTGTTGCAGAAAAAGGTGAAGTCCCAAGACTGGAAAAGCTCCTTTATTAGTCTCAACAAAAAGTTGAGATGCCTCATCAAAGCCTCTAAAGCCAACTATGAAGGCAGAATTGCGGCAGACATTAAACAACCACAAAGCCTTCTATAGTTATATCAAGAATCTCCATGGCAATACCCAGGTTTGCTCTGAGTTACTGCACAATGGTACCGCCTATACTGAGCCAACAGATATTGCCAACATACTGGTCGACATTCAATGCCAACTTTACCCCTCCCCCCCAAAGGACGAATCACAATACCAGAGAAATTCCAGGTATCCAGCACTACTGCAGAATAGGTTAAAACTGCATTGTCAAAGGCCAAGAATACAGCTTCCATGGGGCCAGACAAGATCCCTGGATGTGTTCCACATGAACTACAAAGTGAACTGGCATCACATCTGTGTGCCCTGTTTAATGACAGTCTCACCTCAGAGTTTGTCCCTACCGAATGGCACACTGCTACCATCATCCCTCTCCATAAAGGGGGAGCAACTACACACCCTGGGAATTATTGCCCCATTAGCCTGATGAGTCTGATATGCAAGACTATGGAGCGCATCATCATGGACCTAATTAACAAGGATATAGGGAATCTCCAAACTCTAGTTCCCATGCAATTTGGTTTTGTGAAAGGTAAGATCATGCCTGCTCAACCTGGTTGACCTCTGAGTCAGTCATCAGAGCTGAGAATGAGGGCAAAGCAGTTCCATACAGCCTATCTTGATCTGGCCAAGGCCTTTGATACCATTACCCACTCAGGAATTATTGATAAACTCGCCAAACTAGGTGTCAAACCCTGTATCACTAGGTGGGTTGCAAATTGGCTCACAGATGAAACCCAACAGTGTGAAAGTAGCAGGACTCCAAGCCAGACTGCTGACCAGTCACAAGTGTAGTCCCACAGGGATCGGTCTTGGGTCCTCTCCTGTTTGGCATCTACTTTTCAGAAATCCATGCCAACATGAAGGGACTCTGGCTGACCAAGTTCGCAGATGACTGCATGCTGGGAGCCATTATTAACTCCCCAAGTGATGTAGACATTCTACAGAAAGGCCTCAATGAGACTAATGACTGGTGTCGAAACCATGCCTTAAGTTTAATGCCAAAAAATGCATCGCCATCCCCTTTGGTAAAAACTCAGTTCCCACTAATTACCACATCGATGGGAGCCCACTGAACACGTTATAAAAGATCTGGGGACACAGGTTGACAACAACCTCTCCTTCGGCCACCACATTGCCACTGTAGTCAGAAAGTCATTCTATGTGGCACATCTCATTACCAAGGATTTTGCACCCAGGAAGAAAGAGGCCATCATCCCTCTCTCTACTCTTCCCTCATTAGGTCAATCATCGAGTATAATGCCCCATTTGGCATGCACCTCACTAGACACATACAACAGCTGGAAAAGCCACAAAAGTACCTCACAAAGAGGATCCTAGGCCTTAAACACAGACTTAAAAAACTCCAGCTATTCTCTGTCTCATATTGTCCACTAAGAGGCGATCTCTGATCGACTTACACCACCATGTCTGACCCAGCTCTGTTAGAAATGCTACATCTAAAGAAATCCCAGTCCCTCCGCACCACACGCTCCACAAACCTCAACCTCATTACCACAATCAACAGAACAAGCTGGAGGGACAGGTTCATAACCCAGAGACTGCCCATGCTCTGGAATAGACTTCCCAAACATGTCAAGCAGAGCACATCACTAGCCCTCTTCAAGAGGAATCTTGATGAGTGAATGGAAAATAGAAAGTTCACCCCGGGGATCACTCCAGTGGCTCTACGTGATAGAGGCACTGGGAACTAACGTCGGGCAGCATGATGCCAGGGCACTTCTATGGGCTAGGCTTGTAAAGGCTCCAGGGCCATTAGCCTAGTACACACTTATGAACCTATAAAATAACAGTTAAATACAGTTTAGGACTCAAACTTGAAACAATTGCATGGGACTAGTTACTGTTTTCACAGTAACGTAAAACTTGAATATTAGAAGGCTGGCTGTATCTGGGAGAGAGAGACTGATGTAGATGTAAAGAGTGACAAATCCCTTTTGTTTTATACTGTATGGACTGTTATGTGAATTGCTATCTTAATGCTGCGGGATATGTTGGTGGTGTGTGATGACATATGTGCATGAGTATGTTTGTTTGTGTCTTTCGGCTTTTCCCGGTTAGGGGTCGCCACAGCAGAACTCCGGTCCGCTAATGATTGGTAGTGGATTTTTACTTACCGGGTTACCAGCCCTGACGCACAACCTTCAACAAAGGCACGCCCCCATTCACGTATGCCTCCACACAGAAGACGCTCTAGCTGAGAATCGAACGGGACAACGTCTTGCTATGAAGCGACAACGCTACCGCAGCACCACCACCCGAAAATAAAAATGAAAATGAAATTGAGATTTAAAGGGGCTAATCAGGAATTTTTGGCACCCTATTATTTTGAGCCCAAACCTGGGAAATACCGAGGAATTAGATGCAGTTGAGAGGTATGATGATTTGTTTTATTTACCTTTTTTTAAGCTAAGTGCTCTGGTCCAGAAAGTCTGTTCTTGGCCACAACATGTTATAGAAAATACAAGTACCAACAAAAAATACAACTGAATACAAATATCTAGATATAAAAATAGCAATATAAAGAATAAATTACAAATGGTAAATTATAAACCAGAGTTAATAATGCAAGACAAGTTGCTACATCAACTGCAAAACCCTAATGTAAAACTTTAAACTTGAATGCATCTTAAGAACTATAATGCAGTCAATTAAAAGTTTCACCTGAAATTCTAGTGTCTGAACATTCATTTTCTAAATCAGCTTGGAGGTGAGTTCACAATCTTATGAATTCCAGGTCTGACTAGAACTTTACAAATTCATCTTAATGTGATATACAAGATGCAGTCTAGTGAATTCTGGGGCTTGCAGGTAGTAAGGCTCAGTTAAGTGTGACAAATTCATCTTAATGTAATATACAAAATGCAGTCTAGTGAACTCTGGGGCTTGCAGCTTGTAAGGTTCAGTTAAGTGCGATGCTCATGTCCAAGGGTGAAGCGTGCACCTACATCTTCCTCAGTCAAGCCACATGTCCAAGGGCGAAGCATGCACCTACATCTACCTCAGTCAAGCAACCTTTCCAAGGGCGAAGCATGCACCTACATCTACCTCAAACAACCTGTCCAAGGGTGAAACATGCACCTGCATCTCCCTCACTCAAGCAACCTGTCCAAGGGCAAAGACTGCACCTACATCTACCTTAGTCAAGCAACATGTCCAATGGTGAGGTGTGTACCTACATCTTCCTCACTCCTCACTCAAGCAACTTATCCAAGGGTGAAGTGTGCACCTACATCTACCTCAGTCAAGCAAAGAAAAAAAAAATGCCCATTTATTTTGTTCTTAAGATGTAGCTGCAAGGTAACTGGCCACTCATGACTCCCAAATCTGTCATATTCCTTCACTGCATTGTCTGAGAACACATTGATTCAGACAACAGCAGTCCTGTAGCACTGATAAAGAAAGTTATCTGTTTATACTAATTCACATTTGATTACCATCAAAGTCTGAATGGGTAGGTGTCCATTTTCAGCGGAGGCCCGGGGAGAAAAGCTGCAAGTTATCACAACATTTTAACAATAATTTTGCAATCTTCAAAAACAATATAAAACATATACAGTTTAAATAATATACCAAAATAGGCAATGTGAAAACACCGGTTAAGAATAGATACAACTTATATGATGACTTAATATTTAGAGAAATTATAGCCAGTTTATAAAGAAATTGAAAGACTTGCAATATGAACAGAGGAAAAAAAAGGTTTATGGCATATTTAGAAAGAGTGTCGGGAAAGAAACCAGTTGTGAGTAAAGAAGGGAGAGCGAGGAGGTGTAAGGTATGAATAGGTACTTGCACATATTTAGGGATATATTTTATTCGGGGCTTGAACAACAGAGCCACATTTTGCTATGAAGTCTTTTAGAATGTTTTTAAAAGACTGGAGGGAGGGTATTGACCTGATGGATACAGGAAAGGAGCTCCAAGCCTTAACAACATGGTAAGCGTATAGATCATGTCAAACAGATTTCATATGTTTGTAGACAGAAATGAGTTTTTGGTCATTGGATCATAATGACCTACTGGTAACATAGCTGTATAGACAGATATTTAGTGCTGGACAAGCAGATTGATTCTGGATAATTTTCTAGGTGGTAAGAAGCTGTGTATGTGTTAGCTGATGTGGTAGTTCTAACTAATTTAGTCTTTTTATGCTATACAGTGCTAGGTTCTGAAAGGGGTATTTACTGCAAATTTAACCACTTTATTACAGCACGTTTCAAGTTTTGATCTTTATGATACCTGGAGGTTAGTAAGGACAGGAGTATAATAAAAGTAGTGAAGATAGGTGGTAAGTATTGGCAAGCACAGTTTTAGTTGCGTTGGTAGGAAAGGTTTTGGCTCTGTAAAGCATCCCTAGTTTTGGGAGATTTTTTTTATGCAATTTTGTATATGCAGGTCGAATTCAAGATGGTCAACCATAATAATACCAGTTGAGACTTCAATAGTTGTACTATTAAGAGAAAGGATTTTATTTATTTTTTCTTGAGATAGAGATTTAGGGAAAACAAGTAGTAGTGTTTTTTTTATTGTGGGGGGGTGGGTTAAGGATGAATTAAAAGTTACAGAGCCACATTTCAGTGGCTGTTAAAGCTTCCTGAGTAATTTTTTGGAGGTGCGCCAGGTGTCAGGACGTCAGATATGCATACAAGTATGGAGTGGAGTTATCTGTGTATTGTATTAGGGGAGGCCTCTTGTGTGGAGAGTGCTGCTGTGAATGTTAGAGGGGAGGGGACCAAGGATAGAGCCTTGTGCTATACTGGTGGTAACTGGGAGGTATGGAGACAGGGCGGAGTGCCATTTTACTGACTGATGCCCATTTCACAAGCTGCTTTGGAACAATAGAAAGGTGGGCTGAGACATCTAGTGAGGACATGTGAAGTAGAAGTTTGCTGTAGCAAACTGTGTCAAAGGCTTTAGACTAGTTTGCCATTATCTCTAGCTTTACTGATGGTATCCACAAAGATTAGAAGTGCAGTGTTAGTACTGTGGGAGGGGCAGAAGCAGCACTGTTTTGGGGGTAGGAGTTCTTCCTGCAGGAGCTATTTTAGTAATAATACTCCTTTGCAGTACTAAGACATAGCACAGCAAAAGAGGAACGTCTTTGAGTTGCCTTTACAAAACATCTCGTGTGGCAGACGGACCTAGCAGATGAGGTCAGATCCGGCTAGTTAGTTATTCCTAGTCTGTGTACGTTGAATACCTCCACATGCTGCTGAACCACTGAAAATTAATTAGCTGTATTTAATCACTAATGCATCAGGTTGCACATTATACAGTAAGTTATGTCAACATGCTTCTAGAGTTTCACTTGTAATGCCGACACCGAATGCAGAAAACAATACTCCAGGTGGCATGAGCTCAGATTCCATCTAAAGAAAAAAAAAGTCCTCCAATTTTCTGTTTGAGCTCCTAATACACATCTTTCATGTACCTAAAAGTAAGATATTCATTTTTGTAGTAGTGTTTGGCATTACAGGAGTATACTGACTCTGACTTTAGCTTTTAAGAGACTTTAGTGCTGCAGCTGTCTGTGTAACCATAACTGGATCATGAAAGGCATGAGATACCACTCAGACAATTCACCCCATCTTGTTTACACTAATGACAAGACATGTATTTGGGGAAATCTGCAGATGACTGAGAAATAACATTGGGGAGAAATGAGCTGCAAGAAGTTTCGATGCATTCAGCCGAATACTATAGGAATCGGACCTAGAGCTGGTATATTTTAATGCTTTTTTCTAAATTTAAAACTATGCCAAATACTACACCAGTTACAATACTTACACATCTTGCTAAAAAGGTAACACCAGGAAAAACAATGGTAAACAAGATACAAAATCCTAAGCTAATGAAATAATGTTACACATCAAGAGCTCACCTGTAGAATATATTTGACTGATTCAGTTATCACTTACATTTTCATTCTAGAACCACATCCTAACTAGCATCCATCACTTCTAGTATTTCCTTTCAGCATATGCTCCATCCATTCCCAAATATTGTCTGTACTCACATGGCACAACAGGCATCCATCCCAGTGACTGGCCCTTGAGACTGGCTTGGCTGCATTTGGAAGTGGGCTTGTATCCATCATCTCTGTGTTCTTACACAGATGCACAGCCTCACTCTGGCAAGAAAAGTAGTATGTATTCATATACATTAAACATGTACACGTGGACACACACACCATACTGAGCACCGACTACCAGCTGCCATTTACAGCTTCACAGTACCATTTGCATATCAACAGTGCCTTGTTCTCCTGTTAGAGAAGTGGGAGGAATGTTTAATTTAGGATGCTCAAAATGCATCTATTAACCTCTAAACACCTGTTTTCATATCTGGCATCTACAAGTCTCTACAGGTGTAAGAGCATCAGAGTTATTTGGCAGCATTCAGAGACATAGTTGGCTGAAACAACACCCTGTGCCATTCTGACAATGTTGTGCCCCATCCCCTCAGCTCTTCAAGAGCAGAAACAAAAGCATTTCTGCATAAAAAAACTGTGTAGAACCCATTACTCAGTCCACTAACCCCCCTCACAAAAAATGGCCACTCCTAGCCACATACAACCTCTCCCGTCTATCTCAGAAGAAGCCAATCAGGTCCCATTTCTGCTCCCTGCCCCAAACCTCCTCTTTCCTCTCTTTAAAACAATTACATTTTATCAAGCTATTTGCTGTGATGTAACAAGCAGCTGTTACACTTTAGAATCTGCACAGAGCCCTACAGCACTCAGGTTTTACTTCCAAAAAAAAAATGTTTCTTACTTTTAAACTGTAACAAGCAGTTGCTACAACTCAGACCACACATGTAGTGCTACAGTGCTCAGGTCTGACCACAAATGAAATACCTCCTTTTAAAAGCAGGTATGCATTAAAGAGTAATCGGGAGCAGCTAAAAACCCCATAACACTTTGTGCCAGAGGCAGCTGCCCATTTCCCCCTGCTCTAGCTATACTTCTGGCAGCATTTAAAAGGACCACTCTAGAGAAACTGGAGAGAAACAAAAAGAAAGTTTGTTTTCTCCATAAGTTTTGCACAGTTCAAGTCTGCCTTCAGCTCAAGTAGTTTCTAATTTTCATTTTTTTCTAATCATGAATGCCTTCAAGGTGGGCCATACTAATCTGACAGTTTCTTCCAAAGCTACTATTTTGCACCAGTGCACTGAGAGTTTATAGGTGATATTAGTTCACCTTAGTCTCTCTAGTTAGATTACAATTCCATTAATTTAGCATGACCTAAAGAAAACCTTATCCCCTCGAGCCGCACGCTCTAGGGATCTAAACCCCACCACAACAATAAATAGGACGTGCTGGAGGGATAGATTCCTGTTCCAGAGACTTCCCAAGCTTTGGAACAAGATTCCAATCTACATTAGGCAGAGCGCCTCGCTAGCACTCTTCAAGAGAAACCTTGACGAGTGGATGGGAAACAGAAAGTTTACCCTGGGGATCACTTCAGTGGCTCTGCTGGATAGACGCACAGGGAACTAATCTAAGGGGGCTGCAAAAGCCAACACATTTTGGCTAGGCTTATAAATGCCTTCGGGCCGATAGCCTAGTACCTACCTATGAACCTATGAAAATAGTCAGAAATACTTAATTTTGAGAGTTGTTACTAAATGTGTCCATGCTTGGTTTGCAGTGATTTTTTACATATGTTCCTATATATGCATTATTCAATCTATAAAAAAGTGTTTGCAGAAATATAACAGAATAGCCGAGACAGCAGTTCAGTTTTAAAAGTAAAATTTTGAGAGTTTCAGGTCCTAGTTACCCCCCCCCCCCCCAATTTCCTTCTCTGAGCTACTCAGTGTATATTTTCTGGCTTGGAAAGCTTTATTAAGCAGTGAAGATGCCATCAATGGTTAAATAGGTATTTTCACCTTCAGACCATAGAAGGCACAATAGGCTTATGGCCCCAGGGAATGAAAAGAATACACCTACTAATGATGGTACACAAAAAAAAAAAAAGAAAGAAAGAAATAGCCTGTAGAGCTTTATGACCCCAGTGTATGTAAAATAAAGAGCTTCAGGTACCTTGCTATGGGCATTTTACTTGGTAAGGAGCATTCAAATGGGATACGCAAAGTGCTGAAAAATCATGAGAGAAAAACTAAGGAAGTACCTATCATAAGATTTAGCCTTAACAGTGAGGAAGCTGACAAGGACACAGTGCCAAAGTGGGAACTACAAAGTCTTGTCTATTTCAATATGTGAAAGTTTGGTGATCACTCTGTTGGGAATAAAAGTTCTACAGAAAGGAAATACTTTGTTTAGGATATAGATAACATGTAAGGACAAGGATTCAACAAGTAATTGATCAGTGTGGGTGATGTTTTTAGGATATAGATAACATGTAAGGACAAGGATTCAACAAGTAATTGATCAGTGTGGGTGATGTTTTAGGATATAGATAACATGTAAGGACAAGGATTCAACAAGTAATTGATCAGTGTGGGTGATGTTTTAGGATATAGATAACATGTAAGGACAAGGATTCAACAAGTAATTGATCAGTGTGGGTGATGTTTTAGGATATAGATAACATGTAAGGACAAGGATTCAACAAGTAATTGATCAGTGTGGGTGATGTTTTTAGGATATAGATAACATGTAAGGACAAGGATTCAACAAGTAATTGATCAGTGTGGGTGATGTTTTAGGATATAGATAACATGTAAGGACAAGGATTCAACAAGTAATTGATCAGTGTGGGTGATGTTTTAGGATATAGATAACATGTAAGGAAAAGGATTCAACAAGTAATTGATCAGTGTGGGTGATGTTTTCAGGACATAGATAACATGTAAGGACAAGGATTCAACAAGTAATTGATCAGTGTGGGTGATGTTTTAGGATATAGATAACATGTAAGGACAAGGATTCAACAAGTAATTGATCAGTGTGGGTGATGTTTTTAGGATATAGATAACATGTAAGGACAAGGATTCAACAAGTAATTGATCAGTGTGGGTGATGTTTTCATGCTTTATGGTTTCAAATCAAATACAACTCGCCCACTTGATGTTTTCATGCTTTATGGTTTCAAATACAACTCGCCCACTTTCACCTACAATGGTAGCTTTAGTCTAATTTTTGTACTTCCAATCATCATCTTGATGCTTGTAAGTAAGCTAAATAATTTTTCATTCGAAATTAAAAATGAGAATGTATTTTCTGTGCTTACCAGCAAGCAAATCAAGGCTTTCAAGCCAACCAATCCTAGTATATTCTCTGGATCCTTCTTCTCATATTGCCAGTTAGCTCCACTCTTTACTATAAATCATTTTTTTTTTATTTTACTTCGCTTATATCTGAACCGAGCCTAGATAAGAAACACCCAGGATCATAAACAATATTGCGATTTGCCAAATGACAATGCAAGGTTGTAGGCTTATGAATGTCTACCCAGTGCACTGTCCAGCCTATAAGTATGGGCAGTGGGAGTGATGGACTTGGTCTGCTGGGCATACAGGACATACAGTGGTTCTTGTCTGGAATGCAATACTGCTGTATTCGTGACACATGGAAAGAATTACCATCATGACAGTATGCGACTTTTGCCCAGTTTTAGGGAAATGCACAACATATTATGCATTCTCAATATGTCATCCATTCCAAATGTAAATGGTGAGTCGTCAGACATAGTTCACCAGTAGGTTAGTCTCAGAATGCCATGCATTCCTAATGTAAATAGTGAGTCGCCAGACATAGTCCACCAGTAAGTTAGTCTCAGAATGCCATGCATTCCTAATGTAAATGGTGAGTCATCAGACATAGTCCACCAGTAAGTTAGTCTTGGAATGCCATGCATTCCTAATGTAAATGGTGAGTCATCAGACATAGTCCTCCAGTAGGTTAGTCTCAAAATGCCATGCATTCCTAATGTAAATGGTGCGTTGTAATACATAGTCCACCAGTAGGATAGTATCAGAATGCCATGTATTCCTAATGTAAATGGTGAATCGTCAGACATAGTCCTCCAGTAGGTTAGTCTCAAAATGCCATGCATTCCTAATGTAAATGGTGCGTTGTAATACATAGTCCACCAGTAGGATAGTATCAGAATGCCATGTATTCCTAATGTAAATGGTGAGTCATCAGACAGAGACCACCAAAATATTGCATCTTTTAACAACTTTGCATTATTGTAGGTAGCACCTTCAGATCTGGTAGATAAAGATAAGTGGTTTCCCATCCAATAAGCTAACTTTGCAACAGTTTATATTTTCTGATAGCTTATTCCAATACATTGATGCTCTTATTCTGTTCCTAATTTCTTCTTGTATAATGTGTTTGCATTTTTGTTGTAACTTAACTATTTAATGGTATCCTGTCTGCTTCATCTACTGAATTTTGTATGCTCACAAATGTTTTGATTGACTGAATATCTGTTTGTCCTTGCCTTATGGGCTGGGCATGGTTGAAAATGGTTATCCAGACCATTTTCATAGTTATCAAATTCTGTGTAAATAAATAAATAAACGTAAATGTTCCTGCCAATTTGTGAATTTGTTGACGAGCTCCAAAGAAGACAGACAGTTAGTGTAAGCACTGCTTTTAAAACCTTTTAAATACAAAAAAAAAATGTTCAAATAACACCAACCAAAATATGTCTAATATAATCAGTCCCACAACTCAGCATCATGATAGCAACAGTCTAAAACAAGGGCATATACAGCATATTACTTACTGGTACATGGGCCAACTCAGGACAATACAGCCAGCAATACCCTATTAAAAACTAACTCGTCGTCATACAAAAAACATTTCCATTCCTACAGTGAAACCTCCCTCACTGTAGTATGCACGCCCAGACTACATATACTCAAAACTCCTCCCTTTCTGCATTCCCTTCATTAGCACTACCTAGGTTGTCATCATCCGCTGCTTTTCCCTTAAAGTTTTCACGAAATTAAGGGAGCATGTACTTTCCTCTCTCTATATAGGGAAGAGTTTTGTCCTACTCCAACCATGGTCAACTGTAATCTCCAACATTTATTTAAAAATCTGATTACTGCTTTAATCTTAACAGTATCCAGACTTCATAACTAAGCATAAAATAACTGAAAAACATTTAAATACTTGATCATCTGATAAAATCTTCATTTCAAAACCCTTGCCACCCGTATACAAATTCCCTAGCTAAAAATAATAAAACAATACAAATACATTTTAAGAGTATATACATATAAAATGTATATTTCATCAAACAATGTTGTATATCCCCCACACCCATTTACTGAAAGTGCATCCAACATGCAACCTTCACCGTATTGCTGACAGCAGCAGAATTTACGTAGTTGTGTTTTCTCTCTGGTGTTGAACAGGTCATTTTCCTGACCACAGCACATCCAGATCATCTTTATACTTAGCAGTTAAGGTGCTTACATCTAATCAGTCTGAACATTTTCTGAACATTTTCCAAAGCCAGTAGAAACCCCAGACATTGGCTAGAACCTTTGACTCAGACTGGCTGTCAGGACATTCTGACTTCAAGAATGTGAACTGCTCCAAGTAAGATGCAACACTGAAGAGGTCAGTTTCAAACCCGGAGACGTTGCATCAGAAAGGATAAGAGCAAGTCTGTCCTTGCTTGTTTAGATGCCAGTGTACTACCTGTTAATGCAGACATTATCACTATTAGCACCATGACTGATTATCAGTAAAATCTCAAATTCAGCATGTGTTCCACAGCTCATATTGGAGAGAGTACCATTCGCATTCTCAGGTTATTACAGGAAGAAGATTCTAGACTTCACAGCCCTTGAAGCAATGTTAAATTTTGATGGGCCCAGAGTCTTCCAGTAACATGGGTGAATCGGGAAATGTTTTTGTGTAGGGAGGAGAAACAAAAGCTTAGTTTCAGGTTTGTGTACAAGAACCATCAGCTCAACAACAGGCAACAAAGATATGAGATGAGAAATGTGGTCAAAGCACAATGAATGCAGAAAATGGAATGGGCACTACCATAAGTCCCAGGAAAGAAAGCTGCAGGTCTGGATGCCGGTGATGGGATGGTACCAAGGACACTAAAATTCACCATTTCTGAGCTGTCTGCATTGAGAGAAAGACTTGATAGGAATGGAGTGCAACAATGCTCCAAATAAAGTTGATACACTGCACCAGAAACAAAGGATTACAGTTCACTGTTAATACTGACCTCCAACAATTAAATCCATGGAAAAAACATAGGGTACGACACCCATAAGGTGCATCCAAGGAGGAGTTATGAACCAAAAGTCATCAAGTTATGGAAGGAGTTATAGCCCACTTTGTTGCACAGTTCAGCAGTTTGGCAAACAGCTTCATGACCAACACTCAGATGAAGCTCAGACCAATGAGCAAGAGTTTGTATTCAAAAGTGCCGGCTATCCAAAATAACCCAGGATACCTCCACATGGCTCTAATTCGTAATGTACAAAGGGGCATTCATCATACCTCAAGGCCGTATCCAGAAATCCTCCAGAAATAGGGCATCATCCCTCTTACTCTAGAATCATATGCAACTCTAAATAGTCTAGACAGACAACATGAAAGTTTATCAATATGTTTTGGTATGACTTCCTGAGGATTATGAAAACTGAAAACTAAATTCCCTTGCTTGGGTAAAAGCAATGGAGTTTGAGCACCAACTCCTCTTAGACCAGCTTTTTCAGGGACGGATAAGTTGGGGAAGACTGACCAGTTATTGGACAGAACCCTTCTTGACAATGTGCAGGAGGGCTCAGAGGCGTAAGGTGAAGAATGCCTTTAACACTGCTTTACTCTTTAAAGCAAAGCTAAAATACTTTCTTTATCCTATGATCATGGTATGAGAGCACTTGGCACTATAAAATGGACATCCTAAGGGACTTGACTGGAAGGCCCAGGAAGAAGTATAGTCTGGCACAAACTGTGTTCATTTTATTTCATTTCATCTGTGGAAGATCACTACATGCTTATCTCTGTGTGTATGCGTGTCCCCAAGTGGCCTCTCTTCTAGTGATCCTCAATCTGATGAGAAATTATCCCGGCAAAGAACATTTAGAATTTTGTGGCACAGCTCTTCACAGAAACAGTCTTGCAGAGAGAGAGAGAGAGAGATTAGATGGCTTGTCCTTGCCAATGTAACTGCATAACTGAATGTGTAATGTTGCCACATGAAATCCCACTTTCAAAGCTGAGCCCAGGACCTTGTGCAGAAACTCACATAGGAGACAAAGGAATGAAGGGTAACTTGCCATCAAAGAAAACTGAAAATGGGATATATGGGACAGGGAGCAAGGAGTTATGGGATGTAAATACTGTTATCCAATACATCCATAGCTTTGGACCTTTTATTCAAAGAGTGGCCAATTACTGACATTTCTGAGATCAATGCTTAACCAAAAAAAATAACAGATGAATGTTTATACAAATGGAAACCCACTTAAGTAGGGACCTGTACAAGTGAATGGCCTTGCAATATAGATACTTCTAGGTTGCAAAAACAACATTATTCACAACAGGTTTCAAAAGGGAAGTGACCAAGGTTCAACATTTGTATGTACCAGGAAAGCAATGCAACATTACTTATGACACAGGAACAGAAACACTGTACACTCCATAGTAAATTATCAGAGTAATAATCTCCCAAAATGAAGGGTGTCCTTGGGATAAGAAATAAAAGGAAATAGCTCATTGGTCTTTTCAAAACTGGAGCTTCTTATTTCTAAGAATCCCCAATGGAAGAACACTAAGAAGGATCGAAGGTAGGAGAAATCTCCTCCCTGCCAAATCTTTCAGTTCTCATCACTGCAGCCATCAAGAACTTCAGGAAGGGAGGGGAAAGAACTGTTGTATGATCAGCCTACATCAGACCACAGTATGGCCTTGTGTGCAGTATGTTAGCATTGCCAAATCTGGTGCCTCAGAAAGATAGTGAAGTATTGTCTAATAAAGCCATTACCAAAACCCAGGCAAACCATTAAGAAGTACTCTTTATTCTCTATACCATCTTCTGCCATACACTGAACAGGTCTTCAAAGTCTAGCATAGGCAGATACATCCCATACTGGATGATGGGAGAAGGTATGCAAGGGATCTTCAACAAGAACTTGACTCCATCGCTGACTTTACAATTTAAACCCATCAAAGCCAAAACTAACAGAACTTGTGCAGGCAATACAAAAAATAATTTATTGCAAGAAGGCAATCTTCTCTGCACCCCATACACTCCACGTGCCTAAATGTACCAACCCTATGGATATACAGCTTTAGGAACAACACACAATGCAATCTCATAGTATGATAATCATCAACAGAGAGTTAGGGACATTATGTTTGCTAAGCCTGCTTTCTTTAAAATGTATATTTCCCATTGCATTGTCTAAGCCATGTCTCACCAGCATGAAGCATATCACTCAGAGAAGGGAGGGATGAATGAAACTAATCCTCTCATCCAAAATAAAACACAGAGACATACAATGGAGTACTCAAGGATCTGCACTTCAGTCAGATGTGAGACTTCAAGAAAACTTAGTCACAAGTGAGTTATGGGAGGGTCCAAACACCACCCTCCACTGTGTGGTCTCAAATGGAAGAGGTATTAAGTGGCACTTCTCTAGTCAACCCTTTCCACATCTAAAGGCAAGAACCTGGTCAGTGATCCTTGACTAGAAAATGATGGGACAGATAAGGCAGCAGGGGCCATTAGCTGCAGAATGGCCTATAAAAATAAAACATATGTGAAGGTCTTAGGTGTGGACTAAGAGCCCATTACCTTCTGCCCATTCTCCTACGGTCTGGGAACCCTCTAGAGACCTTATCAGTCCTGCTATTGTGAAATTCAATCATCACAAGATACCAGACTCTGGGTTAAGCTTGTCTTGCCAATGCCATCAGGTCATAAGTCTGATGCAGACTGTAGACAGCATTTATGATGGTCCTGATCTGTGATGTGATGAACACAGACTTAAAGGGATTATTTGCTTTTAGCAGTGAAAGGGGAGGCTTTCAAATGACCATTGAGAGGACATCTTCACTACACAAGCAGCTGTAAAAAATATGGACCACAGAGATGTATATAGGCCAAAAGACAAATGGTGCTGGACTTGAAACTTTTAGAAAGCAAGTAGTACTGGGTGAGCTTACACCAATAGTTAATGCCAATGCAGAGGACCACCTTGAAGAAAGGTTGGTACACCATCCTGAGTAAATCAAGATACTTGTACTAGGGCACACATCTGCCCCTAGATTTATACCAGCTCCACTGATACTAATCTACAAAGCTGCAGAGAAAGGAAGCTGTTACCAAACACCATAGGTTTAGGACTGCAAAGAACAAAAGCAGGAGGTGGTCCTCCTTTCTGGCATTCAAGAAAAGTCAGCATACACCCCAGTGTCAGATATTTTCACCTTCCTCTTCCTCTACAGAGTCAATCATTATGACCTGCGGCTTTTCCCATTTCCTTGTCCTTTGCATTGAGATTACAAGCAACAGAAGACTTCATCTTTGGCAAAATCCCTCACATTACTCAAAATAACAGAATGTTGTCACTATACCTACAGGACAGCTCAGGTAACAAATGAGATAACTATAATAGAGACACCAGTGAAAGTGCTGTGGTTTTGGAGATTTCTTATAATTGCTTGAATTCAATCTGTGTGATACAACTATACTATCAGCTTCAACGTGTGCCCTTGTAAGGTCTTATTTAGCATCTTATCTGTATAACAACTTTGGCAAAGCACAATATGCATTCTCCTTTGTTTAATTTTTCCATTTCAGTGGGGTTACTAGACAGACAAGTGGTATCTCAGCTCTCAGATATGGATATCTGACTCCATACAGTGGCTAAGTGATCAGTGGCAGATTTACTCGGGGGGGGGGGGGTTCATTGGGTGACTAGGTAAGGCAAAGCTCACCTGTTAGTGCTATCAGCCGCCAGTCTTATGGCACAATTGCACCACTTTTGCCAGTATGATAAGTGCAGTTTAGTCTTATTTAGCTGCCACCAAATAAAAAATAAATGTCAGATCATCATACCATCAAAAGTGGTTCTGGGTCCACCTGCAGATGAAGCCTTGAGAGTAATGTAGACACAGGAAATTACAGTTTGAAAAAAGCCAGGAGTGAGTCATTTGTATTGTCTTTTTGTTCTTTGGATTGCAGGAGGTAAATTTTTTTTTTTAAATCGTGGCAAGGTCACACCAGGTACTGTGGGCAGCACATAGCTCTCAACTTATTTGTTCAAGAATTAGAGAAAAAGCCAAAAATAATTAGGGACCCAAGGTCCAAAACCAGGGATAATTTTTAAATATTGCTTTGACTCGCTTATAAGGCTAATAGAACAGGTTTTGCAACAACATACGATTTCTAAAAATTAGTAGTATGAAACTCTAATGTCTGGCATTAATGACTAATTGTAATCCTCCATGATTTATCAGAAAATTGAAAATTGTATAAGAGATGAGCAAAAATATCAGACAAAATCAGAGACAGCTGATAACTATATGGGTTAGCAATGGGTATGGGGGCTTTCTGTGAATGAAATGATTGAGCCTGATGCTTGCTGTTTCATTCTTGAGAGGTTGAAATACAAGTTGTGACTGGTGTTACTATGAAATAAAAAAGCATTAATGTAACCATTATATTTTTTTTATCCTGGCTGGATCACACCAGATACCATGGATAGGCAATGTGTATTGGTTAAAACTAATTCTGGCTTTGCAGGAATTATGTGTAATTGGGTGAAGCAAGCTGGAATACAAGCCGTAACTATAATTTCTGTGAAGCAACAATACATTAATACATCCATTTTATCTAACTCAGACATCTTTGATGCACACAGTCAAGTGGCTGGAACTGCTTGGTGGGGATGTGGTCTGTGAATTAAAGCAATCTGCTATTTGCTCAATTCATTCAGTCTTTAAGCTGTGCCTTTGTAGGACTAATGTGTTTTTGTGAGAAGCTGG
Organism: Protopterus annectens; assembly: GCF_019279795.1. Classification (NCBI taxonomy): domain Eukaryota; kingdom Metazoa; phylum Chordata; order Ceratodontiformes; family Protopteridae; genus Protopterus; species Protopterus annectens. Next base: position 437,561,872 of record NC_056747.1, on the reverse strand, counting down.
AATTTTTTTTTATTGTGGCTTTTGTTTGAGTAAAATAAAGATACATTCAGAGCTTTCAGTTGGCTTGGATTTTGCTGCCAGTCACTGTTTTTGCCTCATATTTTAATTTGCAGAACTTGTGGTTTACTTGTAAACTGTTGAGGATTGCAGTCTCTAATTTTTTGACAGGCATTTGAGTTTTAAATATCATATCCTTCAACATTATAAACAGGAAGTGGCTGCATGAGGAGGTCTAGGTAGGATTTATCTGAAAGCAAACAGTCATTTGTGAAGTAGTGCAATGAATAATGTTGCCTTGCCATAACCCTCAGTTCTCTGGCTGAGTTCTTGGCTGAGGCCATTCCTGTGTGGAGTCTGCATGTCTTTCCTGTCGCTGTGTGGATTTTACTCGAGTGTTCTGGTTACTATGAATACCCCAAAGCCATGCCCTTAGGTGAATTGGTCTTTCACACATTTGCCTGTAAATAAGTTGTACATGTGTGTGCGTGCATGTATTGGGGGCACATGCACAACTGTCCTGGATGAAGCAAAAATAGTTAACATGTAATTATTTCTCAAAAATATAACAAAAATGCTTCCCAGAGCAATTAGACATTCAGCGATTCTTCAGGTTTGGCAACTCCCACACTCCCAATGATATAAGGGGATTCTGACACAATCTTGGTAGGGGGAACCTCATCTTCATCCTCTGCCCTAGGTCATCTCTAGTCTAAAACTGGCCCTGCTTAGAGGTGTTCTCAGAAAGATGCTATAGCTTATGTGGGGTTGGAGACAGTGTGGTCATTTTTTTCTTCAATTTCCCTCAAAAACAGTGTCAAAGATTAGCACAGAAGGTCTCTATAACTTATCTAGAGGCTGTGCACTCTGTAGGAGCAACAAGTTGGAAAACACAAGCCAGCAGAGATGTACATAGATAGCAAACTTTTCAGAGCAGGAGTTACAAGGCATGTTGTGTATATATGCCCAAAAGCATTAAAATGAAACATGTTGGTATTATTCCAGCCTGGGTAAACAGGTGCCTTTTTGAGACAGGGGTGAGGAGACATGCTGATTATATATATGACAACAGCAATATAAAACATATGAGTGTGGCCATTTGTTCTTTCATTTTCATCTCAACATAACACCAGAAGGGTGCAGAGAAAGTGACTTTTTTGGGAGGGGGGTTAGGGGTGGCAAGCATTATTTCCACATATGAAATATATAGATGTAAGCATTAGTCTTTTTTATTTTATTGGGAAATACTGTTTTTGTCAGCAGTGAATGTTATCCTTTGGACACAACTTATTTCTTTCCTTAGGCAAGATTTTTGTTCAGGGCATCACTGGATCAAAAGGTTGGACACCATCTCTAAAATACACATCAGAATATCTAGAACCCCTGTTTAATTTAGTTATTTCAGTACAGTTTTGGCCAGTCACTGTGTTGAATGGATAGGAAAAAAGCTGAAAAGTAAGGCATCCAAATGGTGTGGCCAGCTCTTGCATTCATATGGAAAATATGCAGAACATGAAAAGAAAATGTGGGATGTGTGTACTGTACCAACAGGTAGAATGATCTTATACTGAATGACTGTTGACGTTGGTGTTTGGTCAGCAGTATCTTCCCATCAGTATTTGGTGATGTATATACTGGTATTCACATGTTTTGAAGTGATGAATATACTGTATTCTTTTTGTTAGCATGCATCTGTATTATGAATTTTGTGGAATGTATTGTACAGTGAAGAAATTTATATAGAAAAATATAAAGAAGAATTGGTTGTTCAAATGTGCATGCTTATAGAATTGGCAATACTCACTGGAAAACGTTTAATCCAATGTTGGTAATCTTCATTCATTCCTTACTGATGGGTGTCTGTTCCATCCTCGGAAGCAAATTGGGCTTATAACAAAGCTCTTGCCAGCCAAAAAACTCTCAAACTAAGCTTTACCCATAGTGCCCCTCTCCCCTTTACCTCAGATTGAGTTTACCGCTTAGATATCAAGATGCGTCAAGCCAGTTCTCAGCTAAGCACTATAAAGTTTATCATTCTAAAAACCCTTTTCCACAGTTTTTCTCTCTCTTAATTTTATAATTTGCTTCTTTTCTTTAATCGTTACACTTTAACCCCCTCTCAAAGGCTTTTCTTACTTTCTTTACCAACTTGGTACTCTCTGTACCATCACAGGTAATGGCCTTCCCTCAGTCTCTAATACCCTCCTTCCCCTTACCTCTTGAGGTAATCTAAATACCATTGTTGGTATCTTCTCCTTTTTTTAAGTAAAAAACAAAACACACTGTTTTTCCTAATCTATCGATATAGAGTTTGTACTTTGCATTGTATTTGTTTGTGGCAAATATTTGCTGTAAATTTTTCCCACCATGTCTGAAAAGAAAGGGACAACTGGTTTCAAGCAGTGCGACCAATGTGGTCGCAAGATGCCCAATTTGGACACTCTATCTTGTGTCTACTTCATGGGTGTTCCATGCCTCTCTATTCAACCACCATGCAAAATTTGTAAAGGGTTCAGTTCTCGTACCCTAAATGACAGAAAAATAAATAAGCCAATACTGAAAGGCCTTTTAAAAACTCCTTTTTCAGAGGCTATTTCTGGGTCGAAGGGCTCACCCCTCCACAGACAAAATACAAAAAAGTCACTCCACTCCTTCACCTCATTCCAGTGACAAAATGTCTTCTGAATCAAAACCAAAAATCCCTAAATTGGCACCAGTGACTTCGACAATGGGGCCTCAACCACCCTCCACATTGCCATACTCAGTTCCAAGACCTCAGTTATATAATTTGGTATCATCTGCAGCAACACTGCCTCCGGAACCAACCACAGTACCAATAATGTCCATTGCACAGACTGTCTTCAACTACTGCTTAGATCTCATCCTATTCGGCACCAACAATAATGCATCCAACACCAGGCACTCCCCCCCCCACTCCCTATACATCTTACTGATCCTGAGACCATGGTGCTGATAGGAGAAACTGTTCCTCAGACCAGATACTCCCCTATGGCAGATCAATTCTTTGGGCAACAATATAGCCCTTTCTTGGAATGGCCCAATTCTCTGTCAGGGATATCAACTCACTCCCCCAGGAGCCTCTTGAAATTGGATGTGATGCGACTTGTGGATCAGCTACTGATGTCCAGAGGGATCTCAACACCTTCCAAAACTCCCCTTTCAACCAAAGTTGGAATGGACTGCATATTCTCCTCCTCTGACCTGCTTACAGGTATCGAAACACCCGATACCAATTCCTATTTCAGTTCCCATTTCTTTAGTTCCACTGGTGGACCTCACCATGGTGCTGGAGCTGACCCTTTGATAGACTCATTCGGATGAGAGCCATCCTCGGGATCATGACTGGGCTGCTAGCACTGTGACCCACAGGGCAGTGCCAATGTTTTCTATGGTTCCATCTGCTATAGTTCTGGGAGTCTTGGTGGCACCAAGTCCTCTTGGGAGTGGGTTCGGAGTGGGGTGTGACCCCAGTCCTGAGGATGTCCTTTCAGTTCTGGGCGCCCATCCCTCTTCAGGTGGGCCAGCTTTCTAAATGATGGAGAGGGCCCTTGCCTTTGTTGGAAAACCTTCGGCATCAGAATACCATATATATCCTCCCTCTAAACCACAGCTGACACAGTCCACCACATCTGGACATCGAGCACAAGACCCTCAAGATACCCTACTGCAGGGCATCCTCTCTTCAGAGTCCTCTTCAGAAGCCCCCGCTGAAGAAGTACCACGTAAGAAATTGTGCAAGAGGAAGCATGTGGACTCCCCCAAAGAGTCCCTCACTGAAGATACAGCCTACAATGAAGGGGAAGTGTCCTCACAGTCACCCCCTGAGGAGATCTCCTTTGGAGACATACTGGAAATCTTAAAACAGCGAGGAGGCTGGAAACCCACCAACCCCTCCTCTGAGGAGTCCATATTCTTGCAGGCTTTTTGTGCTTGACCCTCTACTTCTTGGGTAGCCCTGCCTGCAAATGAACTAGTCTAACTCATCATACAGTGTGCATGGAATAGTCCTGATACCATTGAACCAATCCCCTGGAGAAGAGACATAATTCTGTCCCCGCTGGGAGAAAGTCCACACTGGTCCAAAGGCTTACAGATAGATGCTATGGTGATGGTGGCGGCTACTAAGAAAGAGTTCGCCGATGAGAGCCATACTGTCTACCCCCCAAACAGGGAGTCTTGAGTGATTGACAGGTTAGGTAAACGAGTGTCTGCCTCTTCGACCTTTGCCATTCGGTCCTTGAATTACTTGGCACACTTTACCAGGCTCCAGAGAGACCTAATCTCGGAACTCTCTGGAACTTCAGCAGGAGCAGTTTCTGATGAGGTACTTTCAAAGCTGCCTTGCAGCTTGCAACCCTGGAATCTATATCCAACTCGTCCATGTGGTTAATCCTCACTCTACTTAAAGGGTGGCTAGAGCTGCGGGTTCAGGCATTGCCATGGGACGTCACACCTGGATGCACTTTTGTGACTTTGCAGACCCTTTCAAGTCTTCCTTTCTTAATGCTCTAGTGGAAGCATTTCTCCATCCTGCAATGATCCTACTCTAGGAATGAAAGGAGTGGAAAGATGTGGCATAAGAAATCCCAGGGTCCTTTCCGTTACACATGTGGTGAGTTTACCCCCTCAGAGCAGAGGGGGTAACATCTGAAAGATGCCCCTACAGAGGCAGAGGGGGTCCACGTAACCACAGGTCCAGAGAGTCTTTCTCTGGACAGCCCTACCTGTGCTCTTCAGGAGCCCTACCAGCACTTCTGAAGAGCAGCCAGATTGCTTTCCTCTGGATGCAGTCGGGGGATGTTCATCTCTGTACCACCCTGCCTGGCAAACAATAACGACAGATTCTTGGCTGCAGAGTATAATCACCAGAGATTACCACATACCCTTCAATATTTTACCAAAGGCATTAAGGTGCATTCCCGATGTTCCACCTAGTCAAAGGGAAGCAGCAGCTCAAGAAATACAAAAGCTGTTGAAAAAAGTGTCATCCAAGCAGCCCCACTAGACCAAATAGGATCCGGATTTTACTCAAGGCTCTTTTTGTGCCAAAAGAGACAGGGGACTGGAGACCAATCTTGGATCTCAGCATTCTAAACAAATTTGTCAACCAAACAAAATTCTGAATGGTCAGGTTCAGTCTATCCTACCTTTTCTGGAGAAAGATGATTGGATGAGCTCAATAGATCTTCAGGACGCGTATTACCACATAAAATTGGACAAACGCTCCAGAAGATTCCTTCGCTTCTGGCTGCAAGCCAATCATTACCAATTCCGGATGCTGCCTTTTGGACTCCCTATGGCCCCCAGTGTGTTCACCAAATACATGGCAGTGGTAACAGCTCACTTGAAACTGCAAGGATTCTGAGGGTTTCCGTACTTAGACGATTGGCTCCTTACCGCCCCCACCAAGCGTCTACTGGTTACAGCCTTATATTACACTCTAAAACTAGCAAAATACCTAGGAATCTCAATAAACAGAGAAATGCAAGCTTACTCCTTCTCAAACCCTGAATTCATAGGAGCAACTTTCAATACTCAATCTTGAAAGACTGATGCCCCAGCTCTGGGTGATACTCTCAAGAAAGTTCCAGCTCGGGCTGTCCTCCAACTTCTAGGATCAATGGCAGCATCAATTACAATAGTTCACCTGGCGAGACTACACATGAGACTTCTTCAGTGGCTCCTACTAACACAGTGATCCCCTTCAAATCACCCTATGTCCTTTCAGATGCGCATAACAAACCGATGTTAACAAGATTTAACTTGGTGGATGAAGCCAGAAAAAGACCTATGGAGTCGCCCTTTCTCCCCATTTCAGCCCAAGCCCATAGAGACCACGGACACTTCTCTGATAGGGTGGGGGGCACTTCCAGTAAAAGACAGTCCAAGGCACCTGGTCCCCTCTGGAGAACAAGCTGTATTATCAGTGTTCTAGAACTTCTAGCATTGCAAGCCTTTCAATCTGCCCTCCCGTCAGGGACAACTGCTTTCCAGTCCAACATGTTGGTGGTCTGGTACAACAACAAACAAAGGGGAACAAAGTCTTACCCGTTGTGTCAAGAGGCCATGAGAATTTGGCAATGGGTGACAGCTTCCAACTGCTTTCTGATAGTAATGCACATTCCTGGGTATTCCAACGTGATTGCAGACAAATTGAGAAAATGCATCCTCCTGCCTCACAAGTAGTCTCTCAATTCTGCCATAGTGGCAAAGATCTTCAGCTGCTGGGGCCAGCCTTGCTGCGAACTATTCGTCTCTCCAGCAAATCACAAATGCAGCAGCTACTTTGCCCTAATTCCCCCACAGGGGAAGTCCCAGAGGGATGCTCTAATACACAATTGGCCCACAGGACTTCTTTATGCTTTCCCTCCCCTTCCCCTGATCCCACAATTTCTAAAGGCGGCCCTTCGGTTGAGAAGCAGAGTAATCCTCATTGCACCCTGGCCCTGACAAGTTTGGTTCCCCTTCCTTTGGCCTCACCTAGTACACCAACCATGGATGCTGGATCCAACTCCCGAATTACTGTCGCACCCACAGGTGTTGATACATCCAAACATATCCAGTCTCAAGCTGACAGCTTGGTTTCTCCACTTCCAGTGATTGCCAGGCAGAATAACCTTATCTTCCCCGTACGTAGCATTCTTTTGGCTTCTCACAAACCATCCACCAGGAAAATTTATCTTGGCAAGTGGAAGACGTTCTTTATTTGGTCTCGACAGAAAGGACTAGACCCCTGTTCAGCTCCAGTTAGTGTAGCATTGGATTATTTGTCAAGACTTCATGTGGGATTGGCAGCCTCAACTATTTGAGTACATCTGGCTGCTATCTCAAACCTCCACAATGAATTCCAAGACTCATCCTTAATTTTCCATCGTTTCTGTAAAACCTTCTTGAAAGGGGTCTTACACATCAGACAACACTTCAAAGAACTGATCAAACCCTGGAGCTTAACGCTAGTACTGCAATCCCTGATACAATCACCTTTGGAACCTGCTGCAACCTATGATATAAAGTTCTTATCCTGGAAATTCCTATTTTTAGTAGCCATCACCTCAGCCAGACACATATCCGAGCTTTAGGCCGTGTGCATAAAACGCCCTTACATGGCCTTTCATAAGGACAGTGTATCACTCCGGATTTACCCTTCCTTTCTGCCTAAAGTTATTTCGGAATGGACTATTAATCAGACAACTGACCCACCAGTCTGTTTTTCCAAACTTCTCAAACAAAGGAGAATACTGCCTTCATTTACTGGATGTACATAGACAACTACAATTTTACCTTGACAGAACTAAATCAGTATGTAAATCTGACCAGTTATTTCTTTCCTGTTCAGGGCCAAAATTGGGAAACTCTGTTTCTAAGGTAACTTTAAGTGGTTGAGAAATTGTATATGCTTTATCTACCAACATAATAAAACTCCTCTACCGAACAAAGTCACAGCACACTCAACCAGATCAGTGATGACTTCTGTTGCTTTTCATTCAAGGGCTTCAATGAATCATAACTGTGCAGCTACCACTCTTTACAAATTGGATTTGTTCCCCAGGGGGAGAGTGCCCTTTGGTTCAATGGTACTCAGGAACATTCTTGCATAGGGTCTTCCAGGATATAAAGTAGCTAGGAACCTGTCCCATAAGTAAGGAATGAATGAAGATAAACAACATCAGATAAAGAAGTTATGATCTTACCATAAAGTTCTGTCTGTGTTATCTTCATTCATTATGTCCCACCCCCTTCCCCTTCCAAAGGCTCCTGGAGGCGCAGATTTGGTCCAAATTCCACATTAAGGGACTTGCTCAGAAACAGCCTCTGCTTTCTTTATCATGGGCAAACTCAATCTGAGGTAACAGGGAGAGGGGAACTATGGGTAAAGCTTAGCTAGAGAGTTTTTTTGGCTGGCATAAGCTTGTTATAAGGCCAACTCAGTTCCGAGGATGGAACAGACACCCATCAGTAATGAATGAATGAAGATAATCAACACAGATGGAACGTTATGGTAAGATCATAACTTCTTTTCTTCATGCCATTATGCAGCCATTTGTATACCACCCATGTTGCTCTATTTCTCCAGAAGCAAGGTCGCACTATTTGGGTCTGTAAATCATCCCTTTCCCTGCATGTCATGCTGTACCACTCTATGTCATGTAACACTGTGAGCTAATTGTTTCTCAACATTCTCCTGCTTCTGATTTAAGAATAGCATATATTCTGTGCAAATACATTTTTATGCAACTTCACACTACCTTAATGAATAACATGATAAGTGTATACGCGTGTGTGTGTGTGTGCGTGTGTGTGCGCACGCATGTGTGCGCGCGCGCATTTGTATGTTGACGGATCAATTTTACAGTACCAGGACTGACAGCGAACATAAGTTCAGTTACTTTATGATGCTAAGAATAGCATCAGGTTTAGCAGAATAAAGTGTTTAGCCTGCTGCTTACATCGACTGTCTAAACACCTAAATGTAAGGTAGCATATTTTATTCAAAATATAAGGTAGCATTTTCATTCTGTTTGCAGCATCAGAGTATTCATTTATACCAAATGCGCTTCTCGTTTTCTTGGTACCGTACCATTACTGGTAGTAGTATCTTATTTACTCATGATGCTGAATGTTATCACCCTCCTCATTGTAGATTGGTCTGCTAGTGGCTGAAATACCATCACCTGCAAACCCAGGGCCCTGTCAATCACTACCAGTGGGCATAAGGGAGTTGTAGACATGAACTAACAACACATGGAATCAAATGCCTATCCCACCGGAAACAAAGGTTTGTGTAGTATTACCTATACTTGCTATGGGGACTTTTCAGTGCCAGATAAGATCACATTAGGAGTTTCACAGGTGTCAATTTCTGGACTCCTACAGAAGTTCCTTGGTGTGATGATGCAACATGTGGAGGAGCGCAGGCAGCAAAGAAGAAAACCACCAATATCCAGTCATTTTAGGAAATAGCCATTTTGCTGTGGTCCCTGGGGAACAATGACTGTACTCACATTGCCATCCAAGCCCTCCCTGTTCCACAAAGCATTCCATCAAGACCCAGGTGGGAGTGCAGTAAATGTGGTATTACCTACAGTGTGCTTGTGTACCATAACTCATAAGCAGGACTCCTACTTTGAATTAGGGCAGTGTTATGCTGTATTTTTACATATCACTCTTGCACACAGCTCTTATGAATACATCTCATATATACATATTGGGTTCCTATTATATAATCGAAGATGCAATCCTCCAAATGCATCTTGATTAAACTTCAAAGCACGAAACAGAAAAATAGTGAAACGGCATACAAGCGATTTCTTTCCCTGGGAAAGAAATTGCTTGGCCGCCTCAGTTACTTTACCGTTTTCATCACTGTAGTGCAATCTCGGAGTTGGTATATTTAAGTAGGGGGGATGTGGGGGGCACAGACCACCACATCGGGGGGCAAAGCCCCTCACTTTATGTTATGTTTTGAAGTTTTTATTTATTTATTTATTTATTTATTTTTTTTTTTTTTGTGGAACAATGATTTTTTTTCCCTGAGGAAAAAAATAGCTGTTCCGAGTGCTCGGGATTTTAAGCTTTTGCTTACATGGGGTCGATAAATCAGCATTCACTGATTTAATATAGACTATATATATATATATATATATATATATATACATATTTATACATATTTATACATATATACATATATATACATATATACATATATATACATATATATACATATATATATATGTATATATATATATATATACATATACATATATGTATATACATATATATATATATATATATGTATATATATACATATATATATATATATATATAGGTTCATACTAGGCTATCTGCCCTAGGGCATTTACAAGCATAGCCAGAGTGTGTTTGGCTTTCGCCACCCATTTTAAATGAATTTTGCTATGCCCTTTTTCGAGGTTAGTATACTGTGCCTCAACAGTGACACAGAAGTGATACCTGGGGTAAACCTACGCTCTCCCATCCACTCATCTAGATTCCTCTTGAAGAGAGTCAGTAAGGGACTCTGCCTAACCTGGATTGGGATTTTATTCCAGAGTGAAGGGAGCCTCTGGGCTATGAATCTGTCCCTCCAGCATGTCCTATTTATTTCAGTGCTGAGGTTCAAGTCTCTCGAGCGCGTAGCTCGATAGGATTTGGATTTTCTGAGGTACAGCGTGTCCATTAATTCCGGGTTGGACATGGCTTTATACGTCAGGCACAGATCGCCTCTGAGCAGGCGGTATGCCACTGAGTAGAGCTGGAGTTTCTTTAACCGGGCAGCATATGGCATCTGTTTGAGCCCTTTGATCCTCTTGGTGAGGTACTTTTGGGGTCTTTCCAGTTGCTGCAGGTGTCTGGTAAGGTACATCCCAAAAGGGGCATTGTACTCAATTATGGGCCTGATGAGGGATGAGTAAAGAGGAACGATGACCTCCCCTGATCTAGATGTGAATCCCTTCATGATTAGGTGGGCTATATAAAATGTTTTTCTAACTACTTTGGCCACGTGGTTTTCAAATGAGAGATTGCTATCAACTTGGGTCCCCAGGTCCCTAATTACTTCTTCCAGATTAATGGATTACCACCTATGTGGTAATTTGTGGGCACTTTGTTTTTGCCAAAGGGGATGACTATACACTTTTTGGCGTTTAGCTTGAGGCCATGGCTCTGGCACCAGTTGTCTGTTTCTATGAGGCCCTTTTGTAGGATGCTTGTGTCGGCTGGAGAGTCGATTATGGCACCTAGTTTGCAGTCATCTGCGACCTTGGTCAGCCACATTCCTTCCGTGTTGGCCTGTACCTCCGAGAAATATATACCGAACAAGAGAGGTCCCAGGACTGAGCCTTGTGGGATGCCACTTGTAACTGGTTTGGAGTCTGACATGGCTCCAGCAATTCTAACCATGTGGGTTCTGTCCTTGAGCCAGTTTGCAACCCATCTAGTGACATAGGGGTTTATATTTAAGCTGGTGAGCTTATATATAATGCCCGAGTGGGGTATTGTATCGAAGGCTTTTGCGAGGTCCAGGTAGGCTGTGTGGACCACCTTCCCCTCGTCAATGGCCTTGGTGACTGTTTCAAAGAAATCAACCAGGTTTAAGAGGCAGGATCTGCCCTTAACAAAGCCGAACTGGGTAGGATCCAGTGTCTGTAGGTCCCCAATATCTTTATTTATAAGGTCCATGATGATCCTTTCCATAGCTTTGAAGACCAAGCTAGTCAGGCTTATGGGGCGATAGTTTCCAGGATCTGTTGAGGCACCACCTTTGTGGAGAGGGACCACTGTTGCTGTACGCTACTCTTTGGGTACATATCCTGTAGTAAGGCTGAGACTGAACAGTAGTTTTATGTTTGGATTTAGCTCTTCTTGGAGTTCATGTAGGACGCAGCCCGGGACACCGTCTGGTCCCATTGATGCTTTGTTTTTTGCTTTGGAGAGGGCGGCTCTTACCTGAGCATCTGAGATGTCAGGGAGGCAGCACTCTGCTGGGATAGATATTTGCCCTTTTGGTGGGGAGGGAGGAGGGAGTTTGCGCTGAACCTGTCAGCTAGGATGTTGGCAATGTCTGTGGGTTTGGTGTATTTTTTGACATTTTGGACTAATTCTGAGCATATCTGGGAATTCCCACCCAGATTCCTAAAATAACTAAAGAAAGCCTTGTGATTATCCTTAGTGGCCTGTGCAATTTTTCTCTCGAAGCTGGCCTTAGACGATTTTATGAGTGCCTGTAGTTTTTTGCTAAAATTGATCAGAGATGCCCTTCCCTTTTTGGGATTTTGCTCCATCATGTAGTAGCTTCCTCCTTCTATTGTATAGTTTGTTTATGGCTGGGGTCCACCAGACAGGACGCCTGCCTTTGGAGGATTGAGTCTTAGTTTTATTTGGGATTGCATGATCCATGCATTCCTGAAGGTGTTCATAGAATGTGTTTATAAAGGATTCTGCGGTCTGGGCCATATTTTCCACAGGCCCGGGGGCTTTGAAGTATTCCACCTCGATTTTGAGGAGTGTGAAATTTGCTTTAGAGAAGTTTTTCACTGTGGTTTTCTGGGCAGGGGGTGGGGTCGGGATGTGAATATCCAGTGAGATTAGTTTATGGTCTTATCTTACCAGTGAGGGAGTGGTCTGTAGCAGGCTATAAACTGGAAGGCAGTTTTACCCACTGTTAGTTGTACATGGATAGTCTCTGATGCTTCGTGCTGTGCCACCAACCTGGAGGTGTGGGTATCTTTGACAAATATTGATACTCCCCCTCCTTTTGTGGTTCGGTCCAAGTTTTGGGGCTGAAAAGCATGGTATGAGGTATAACCTGGTAGTGCTGGGGTGCTCTCGGGAGCCTTGAACCAGGTTTCTGTTACTGCACAGATATCGATGTTCTCCATGCTAAGGAGAGTTTCAAGTGCGTGCATCTTAAGGTTTAGACTTCTGGCGTTGAGTAGCATTACTCTTAGTTTCTTATCCCTTGTGATACCTATGGATGTGGGTTTGTCTTTTGAGCCTTGCCTAAAAAAGGCACTATGGGGGTGGCAAGAGCCTTTGCCAATATCCGAAAGCCCAGGGTGACAGGTGCAAGCCATCCCTAGCGAAGCATTGTGGCTTGTCGAGCATATCATCCCAGGCTGACAGGCATTGGATCCCCTTTGAATGACACCAATACTTAAGCCAATTGTTGAAATTTATCATCTTGTCTTCATATTGTGGCATCATTCTTGGTGAGGGTAAGATGCTACTCAAGGTCAGGGTCTTAAGCCTGGGCTACATGCTCAGAGAGCTCCTCCATGTCTCTTTTCATGTAGTCCATGGAGGTACATCTCAGGTCATTCACACCAGCATGGACAATGACTGAGTCATATTTGTACTTGCCTTGGAGTGACCCGAGTGCTTGTGTTATGTGGCGGATCCTAGCGACCGACAGGCAGCTCACCGTGACCTTCTCCTTGTTCAGCCTGGTGAGCGGGACGTCAGTGTGCCTGACGATAGAGTCACCTATTACAAGTGCATCAGGTGTGTTGTTTAGCCTTAAGGGCTGTGACTGTTCGGCACACTGGCTTTGTGAGCTATGTGTTGCACATGTTTTGTTTTGTGATAGCGGTTGCTTGGGTCTCTGCTTTGGAGGTCTCTGCTGCTTAGGCAGATTTTTATTTAGAGCCTCTGACTATGTTTTTGTGTGTTTATATGTTTGGTTTACTGTCGTGGTAGGTCTATGTGAGGCTGGAATTGTAGTGAGTGTGGTTTCCTTCTCCTCCTGACTGGTTACGCCAGTACTGAGTTGACAGAGCTTAGTCTCCAGTTCGGCTATATGGTTGCATCTCTCACATGTGTTGGAATTTGTTGGGAGGAGGAGAGGGTTGTCCGTGTACATGAGGCAGTTGTAACATTGCCTCAAGATTCCCAGATTCACCAGCTGGACCTGAGAGGAGATTGACAACTGACCTTTGGACATGCTAGAATAGTATTGGGAATTCCTTTATAATTGAAAAAAGGGCCAATGGGGAACAAGGTACTCAAGGGGAGTTTGTGAGGGTGTAGTGCTTTTAATTTTTTAGTGCCGACTTATATAATTGCTTTAGTGAGCAAGTGCCAGGCTTTAGAGTAGGAATAGGGTGTTTATTATGAGAACTAGATCAGTTCTAAGGGAAAAAGTGAAGAGCAGACTTTGTGGAGCCGAGAATGGTTTAAACCCAATTAAGCAGAGCTGCCAATGCTGCGCTATGCGCAAAATCGCACAAAGCCACGCCAAAGCGGGTTTTATACAGCTGGGCTTGAAAGAGCTAGAAATTGGCCCAAAACGGCCAATAGACTACCAGATTCTTGTGCTGGGAACACTGCTCCAGGGATAGATAGGCTGCTCCAAGCTCCCCACTGCCACTGGTGAACAAAGAAGCCTCCCTTTATCCAAGAAAGGAAATGGGCAACACAGGAACTGTCCAGAATACAGCAAAGCCTGTATTTGGACTACTCTAGGTCAGGAAAGATGGGAAACAAGGATAATTTTTTTTTCTTTTTTCTTTTTTGCAACAAACAGCAGGAAAATTTAATAAATATGTAACACAGGCTAGCGCACTTGAGTGTGTAGCCTCAACAGGTAAATGCAACAAACAGGACAAACTTTAAAAGTGCAGGTGCAAAAACAACTTTAAACAGTTTAAAACAGTTCATGAGGCAGAAATACTTCCAGTTTAGCTAGATTGGACAGTCGCCCAGGTAGTAGCAGGAAAAAAAACACTTATCAGGTTAGCAGTTGCTCTTTTAGCCTCTCTGCTGCTAGCACCACTCTGCAGGACCACGAGGAGCTTGGCTGAGTAGTAACAAGCACAAAAACCACGCCAATGAGGGTTTTATACAGGGGGACTTGAAAGAGCTAGAAATTGGCCCAAAACGGCCAATAGACTATCAGATTCTTGTGCTGGGAACACTCCTCCAGGGATAGATAGGCTGCTCTAAGCTCCCCACTGCCACTGGTGAACAAAGAAGCCTCCCTTTATCCAAGAAAGGAAATAGGCAACACAGGAACTTTCCAAAAGTCCAGAATACAGCAAAGCCTGTATTTGGACTACTCTAGGTCAGGAAACATGGGAAACAAGGATCATTTTTTTTTTTTTTTTTCTTTTTTGCAATAAACAGCAGGAAAATGCAATAAATATGTAACACAGGCTAGCGCACTTGAGTGTGTGTGTGTGTGTGTGTGTGTGTGTGCATATATATATATATATATATATATATATATATATATATATATATATATATATGTATACATATATATATATATATATATATATATATATATAAATATATATATATATATATATATATATGTGTGTGTGTGTGTATATATATATATATATATATATATATACACACACACACACACACACAGATACATACATATACACTCACGTACATTATACATGTTACATGTTATAAGAATGTAACTGGAATATGCTATCCATGTTGGAACTCTGAATCCATGTTACTACCTAGCCAAGTCAGACTTCATTTAATACCTACAGATTCTCAGCTCAGAGTGAACAGAGCTGTATATAATTACAAAAGACAAACTAGCCATCACTGACAATTTGAAACTCCTTTCCCTCTAACTTCACATTTAAAATTCATACTATAGATGTAATCCTCCCTCTGACAAACTAAACAAAATCTTCTCCTTTGACTATTAAGAAACTAATACCTCTCTCTCTCACGCTAGAGGGCACCCTACCGGAAGTTTAAGATTTAAAAACACAAGTCCAAAAGCTAGGAACAAAAATAAAAGTAACAGCAAATTTTAAAGCTCATTAATACTTTACAGCATGTTTTTTCAACGGTAGCAAGGTCCCCCTGCATCCCAGTTTGGGGTGCTACACTCAGAACCCCAACTACTTATACAAACTGACAAATTCACTGTACCTTGAAGAAGTGGGAATACACCGATACAGTATTTTCTGAATTAGTATACATTTCCATGTAATAGTGCTTACATTTTTGCAGTTTCGACCATTGCAACCACTGTCCTTGACCATATAATGGGAACTCATGCATTTCAGCAGTTGGTCTTCTGACAAGAATCAATATTCTCTAACCCATTGCACCCCTTTGTCCCAGCACCAAACTACTGTTAAAATAACTTGATGCAGTTAACTCTCAACAGTACTTTTAAAAGTGAAAAGCGATAAGTGCATTTTACACCACAGTTTGTATGCTACATTATAGTCAATACTCACTCTGCTAGTGCTGCAACCATCACAAATGCTTTTAACATTCTGAGCCAAATTCTTGCTTATTTCAGTTCTCAAGCAGTTAAAAAGCTAATTAGTATTCTGTTGACAACATCTACAGTTAAGGTGATGGAACAGAGCTGAGACCAGTTCATTTACTCGGTTAACATAACAATTCATTACATTTTAAAAATAATGAGGGAAATAAATGAGTTTATAAATTAAAACTATCAGGGGCAAAAGCCTGCAGTCAGAAACACTGGAATACCAATATTATTCTTGACTGACTACGAGGATTTGTATTACACATGCATTTTATCAGGAAAAAATGTCTAACTGTAAAGGCCTGATGTAATTTAGTGACAAAGGTAATTGTGGTGTCTCACAAATTGAAAATTTCACAACACACAAAGCAACATTTTGTCAGAAAAATCACATAATAGATCAATGGTCAATTTATGAGAGCAAATAAACAGTAAATTTACGTATGTGATGTGTTGCAAGCAGAGACTGTAATCCACAGAAGTGAATACTAAATACAAACTTTCTTCTTACCAAACTAATAAAAATATTTGGTAGATTGACTATTTAGCCACAGTTAATATCTAAAATAATTCATTATGCTTCTGTAAAACTGACCAAACCTATTACAAATAGTACAGCGAAATTGTAAAACTGACCAAACAAACCTATTACAAATAGTACAGCGAAATTGTAAAACTGACCAAACAACCTATTACAAATAGTACAGCGAAATTGTAAAACTGACCAAACAAACCTATTACAAATAGTACAGCGAAATTGTAAAACTGACCAAACAAACCTATTACAAACAGTACAGTGAAATTCCACCATTTTTGACAAAGATACTCCAGGCTGAATTTTCTGTTCAGTTGTGCTGGATTAGTTCAAGGTGAGAAGGCTACATGCTACAATGTGAAGTAGTCACTAGTCTCACGACCATTTGCGGGGTTACAGGAATATTTCCCTGGATTATAATATAAAATCAAATTTGCACGGTACTCTTGGTACAAGTAATGACTACATCCGTGATGGCAAACCTTTTGGGTTCAGTGTGTCAAAATTTTGGAAAATGCCTGACTTGCCTCTGCTGGTGTCTTGACCCCCCCATCCCTCCCAAAAAACAAAAAAAACAAAAATAAATAAAACAGCATAGCTCTCAATACATCAGGGATAAACCTCAATGGAATCAGGGACAAATCTAGAAATAAGAGACATGGAAAGTTTTAAACTATTAGTACTATTAATTTGAGACACTTACAGGAAAAAATGAAGGTGAATTAATATACATTTTCTGAAGTAAAATAAGTCTATAAATCTAATTATTGTCATGAAGTGTAAAAATTCACCAGTTTTAGAAGGGATTAAGAGGGACAAGTAAGAGGAATGTAAAACAGCACATGCTTAGAAATGCAGACAACTTGCCCTTTGCAGAAGTGTAACCACAAAAAGAAAATAATGTGCTGGGACAAAGGGGTACTCTAGATTGTAAATAATGTCAGCACTGCCCTTTGCAGACTATCGAGAAAGTATACCAAAATAATCTTTGAGGTTACCTCTGCAGAACTGGCACAAAATAATTCAATGCACTTGAGCAATGAATGCAAAAGCAGTGTCTTTGATAATTCGGGTATTGGTGATCACTGGCGTGTCACCCAAAACGTTGTGGCATGTCATCTTTGACTCGTGTGTCATAGGTTTGCCATCACTGGACTAGATAGTGGCAATCACCAGAAAAATGCTTTCAAAGACAGAAACATTACTTAAAAGAGATGCTTTCAAAGACAGAAACATTGCTTAAAGAGATGCCATCTAAACCTCTAAAAAGCTAAGATTTTTCTTTAACTTACAATAACTTCTATTTGTATAAACCACCTTAATGAATAAATTGCATTAAACAGGCCATCAAAATGCTAAATGTTCAATGATATTTATTTAATGAGTTAGCCCACCAAGGGTACAATAAATTTCATAGGTGAAAGAAAGCTACTTATGACATTATGTACGTGAAGCATTAATAAAATCTATATCTCCCATTCCCTCATCTACATTTCAGGTATGTAGATACTTGACAAAGTAGTACCTGTAACTACCGAATGGATTTTAAGTTACTGCTAGATCACTTTATGGATCCATTGGATCACTCTTATGCTTTTGATTTATCTTATTACCTTTGGCTTTATCTTTTGGCGGTGGGGGGTGATGAACTACAAAAAAATACATGTTCAAATATCTGACTTGCCTTTCACTAATACAGTGAATGCTGTGAACAAGGAGAACACAAAAACATTACATACATATACACAAAAAACTTCATATCCCCATCACTAAATACTTCAGGAATTCCCAAACTCCAAAAGCCACCCATGTAGAAGGCAAAGACACTTACATAAGGAAAAATTAAACTAGAAATTAATTGAATGTCAGTATGAAACTGCAGGAATGCAAAAACTGTACCTCAAGAAACTTCAGTTTAATAATAAAAATATATATATGTTTTATAGGTTTGCAGTTTATTTTGCATTTTTGCACTTTTGTGCTACTGTATAGCTAATTGATTTTTATTTATTTTATTTATTTAACATTTGTTTAATGGGAAAGTCCAACTGGGTACGAGCCCATTTTCAGCAGAGGTCTGGGAAGAAAAGCTCCACAGTATGATTCAAATAGAATTGCAAATCAACATGCATTACCATCCCCTTTGGGGAGAGTGATGTCCTCACAAATTATCATGTTAATAACGTCCTAAGCATGCAATCAGTCGTGATGGATTTGGGCACTCAGGTTGATAGCAACCTGACTTTTGATCACCATGTTGCTTCCATTCTATGGAAAACATTCTACAATGCCCACCTCATAAGTAAGAGCATCTCATCCAGGGACAAGGAGGTCATAACATCCCTGTATTTTCCCTTATAAGGCCCATTATTGAGTACAACGCCCTGTACCTCGCAAAGCACATGGAGCAGCTGGAAAGACTACACAGGTTCCTCACCAGGAGAACCCAAAGCCTCAAACATCTACGCTACACAGATAGGCTAAATGCCCTAACCCTCTACTCAGTTTCATACAGACTCCTCAGATGTGACCTCTGTCTGGCGATCTCGGACCCCACCATGATGGGACTGCTGCATACCCACAAGTCAAGCTCCACTCGAGTAACCCACACAAGAGGGCCTCAACCTGGTCTGTAACATCAATAAGACTTGTTGGTGGGACAGATTTGTGTCCCAGAGACTCCCCCATCTGTGGAATAGACTCCCTTCGACACATCAAGCAGAGTACCTCATTATCCCTTTTTAAGTGCAACCTGGATAACTGGGTGGGGAACAGAAAATACATCCCTGGGATTCCACAGTGTCCCTACTGGACAGAGGCATCAGGTGCTGACTTGTCTAAACATGGGCTAAAATCTGCAGCAGCTGGGGGCTTGAAATCAAAGGGGGACTGCAGGAGACAGCTGAATGGGTGGGGCCAATGGGGAGGGGTGTGGTCAACTAGAAATGGGAGGGGCTATGCTACAGTGGGATCAATGCTGGCCATGCTTACCAATTTACATGAAATAAATGCTCCGTCACTATGGCACATGCTGAATACACTACACAGCACATCGTTACATGTATATACAGGTTGGTTTGAAGACTTGATCTAGCAAGTCAGAAAATTTCAAATGGTAACCCACAAAGGTCTATAGATCAGTGCTGTGCCTCAACAGCCTCCACGCTAACAACATAAATCACACAATAAAACAACTTGCAACAACTCCAAGCTACAATATTGCAGATAGTTCTACTTAAACTAAGGTATCAGGCACTGTTCATAATATGGTCAATTATCTACATTACAAAGGAGATGTCCTTTTATCTAATATCAGCAGTGATGTCTGAAATAAATTACACAACATTAGAAGCAGTAATAGAGCAGCTGAATTCAAGAGGAAAACAATTTTAATATCGCTCTAGTAGTATCAAAGGTTCTCCACTCTGAAGGTGGGGATGGGGCTTATATGATTCTACTTGACTCAGCACTTCAGATAATCTATATTCCTTCTCATTTATGTGCTCTGCATAGACTGCATAATGTACTAACATTTCTTAGCTTTCTTCTATAATTATCACTTTGGAATATGTACATGTTAATGCACAGCATTCATGTATATAGCTTTCATTTTATTTCATCTTGCTGCATCAGCTGCACATTACTCTATTCTGTATTAATTTAATGTGGAAATGTAGCCAGATATAACATATGAATATTTCTCCTTCTCTCTTTTATAAAAATATCTCTCACTGCACCGCACCAATACTAGAGGCTCTAATGCTTTGAAAAACAAAATTTTAAAAATAATAACAGAACTCAGCAGGGTGTACAAGTAGGCTACACCAATAGACACTGCTGTAACAACTAAACATTTACTCAGATTATTAACCTCATAGCCATAAGCACCTAACTCCAGATCTCTGACATTTGAAATATGAGCCATCTTCAACAGTATCACCCTGCTTTATATCTCAGCAACAGTTATTTCAAGTAATGCAGAGATTCCAAGAGATCTATAGCACTATAATTTTCTGTAACACAAAGATCCCCTTCTGAACCTCCATGTGGCAGCTGTTAAAGTTTATAACTTAAGCTGTGGGATTCCAAAAGATCATAGATGCTTGATAACATATTACTCAGAGCAGTTACCCCACACCTAATTAACTGCAAAACCAAGGGTTCGGTCAGTGTCCATGTTGGAGTGAATGACTTGAGAAGTACCTCCCTGGACTACATGAAAAGAGACCTGGAAGAGCTCTTGGATCATGTGGCCCAGGGCAGGTATGACCCTAGCCCTGAGTAGCATCCTGCATTCACCCAGAATGATACCACAATAGAAGGACAAAATGATTGACTTCAACAATTGGCTAAGCTTCTGGTGTCATTCAAAGGGGATCCAGTATCTGTCTACCTGGGATGACATGATCGACAGACCACGATGCTTTACCAGAGATGGTCTGCACCTGTCGCCCCTGGGATTCAGGTTACTGGCTAAGGCTCTTGCCGCCCCTATAGTGCCTTTTTTAGGCAAAGTTCTAAAGACAAAACCACCACCGCAACAGGTACAAGCATGCAAATTCTGAAGGTAATGCTACTCAATAATAGAAGTCTAAACCTCATGCACTCTCTCGAGGTACACCTAAAAATGGAGAACATTGATATCTGTGCAGTAACCGAGACCTGGTTCAAGGCTCCAGAGAGCACCCCTGCAATACCAGACTACAACTCATCACACTTTTCGGCCACCAAACCAGGACCAAAACACTAAAGGTGGAGGAGTGTCCATATTCACCAAGGATATTCATACCACCAGGCTAGTTGCCTAACACAATGCGTATGGGATTCTCCAGGTGCCACTAACACTATGTAAGACTGCAATCCAAATTGTAGCTTGCTACAGATCCCACACCATGCCCTAAGATTCTCACTACACATTTCTAAACATACTGGAAAATATTAAGATACAACCAAACACCCTAATACTGGATGATTTCAACTACCCTGCCATTAACTGGGAAAACTACTCGTGTACCAACACCTTTGCACAACGGTTCTTGGAATTCATAAATTCTAATGCCCTGGATCAACTAATCTATAGTCCCACCAGGGGCTCCAATATCCTAGACCTGGTCATAACCAACATGGGAAATCGATTGCTCCACACCTATGGTCACCCCCACCCCCTCGTTGGTCAGGTCTGACCATAAGCTAATCACCCTTAACATCCACATCCCACCCCCCAGTAAGGAAACCTCCATAAAAAACTTCTCCAAAGCCAACTTCATGCTACTTAAGTCAGAAGTGATACACTTCATGACACCCATGCAGACAGGATCTGAAAGTTCGACTGCTGAATCCTACACTAAGGCACTGTACGAGCACAACCACTCATGCACGAATCATACCATCCCAAATAGAACCAAGATGCTCCCCTCCAAAAAAAGGAACCCGATCTGGTGGTCCCCTGCCATAAACAAACTTTACAACAAAAGGAAAAAACTGTTGCAGAAAAGAGGAAAATCCCAGGATGCAAAAAACTCCCTTACCAGCCTCAGAAAGAAGCTGAGATCCCTCATAAAATCCTCCAAAGCTAGTTATGAAAATAAAATTGCCAAAGATAAAGACAACCACAAGGCATTCTATAACTATGTCAAGAATCTAAATGACAATGCTCAGATCTGCTCTGAGCTACAACAGAATGGCATTAAATATACTGATCCCAAGGATATTGCCAGTATCTTGGCAGATCAATTCAGTGCCAACTTCACCCCCCCCTCACCCCATAAACGGCCCATCTTAATACCAGAAGATTGCCAAATTCCAGTAATAACGGCCACAGAGGTAAAAACCGCACTCTCCAAAGCTAAGAATACAGCATCCATGGGACCAGATGACATCCTGGGCTGTGTATTATATGAACTACAAAATGAACTGGCACCTCACCTAAGTGTCATGTTTAATCATAGCCTCACCTCAGGCTTTGTGCTCACTGAGTGGCGCACAGCTACAGTTATCTCACTCCATAAGGGGGGATCCACCTTGGATCCCGGGAACTACCGGCCCATCAGTCTGACAAGCCTGATCTGCAAGGCCATTTGAATGTATTATCATGGAACTTAAAATCAAAGGCAATGACAACCTTCAAACACTGGACCCCACCCAGTTTGGGTTCGTGAAGGGCCGGATCTCGTCTCCTGAACCTGATTGACTTCTTCAAATCAGTCTCCAGAGCTGTGGATGAGGGTAAGGTGGTTCACACAGTCACACAGCCTATCTGGACCTTGCCAAGGCCTTTGACACCACCCCCCACTCTGGAATCATAGATAAACTTACTAAGTTGGGCATTAATCCCTACGTCACTCGATGGGTTGCCAACTGGCTTAATGACAGAACCCACACTGTAAAAGTAGCTGACTCCAAATCCTGCTCCAGACAAGTGGAGTACCTCAGGGTTCAGTCCTGGGACCGCTCTTGTTTGGCATCTACTTCTCTGAAGTACAGGCCAACACTAAGGGACTCTGGCTAACAAAGTTCACAGATGTCTGCAAACTGGGAGCCATTATTGATGAATCCCCAAATGATGTGGATACTCTACAAAAGGGCCTTACAGAAACAGATGCTTGGTGCCAGAGCCATGGGCTCAAGCTCAATTCCAAGAAATGTATAGTTATCCCCTTTGGGAAAGCACGTACCCGTGAATTACCACATAGGTGGCAGTACACTAAACAGCAAAAGTGTGATAAGAGACTTCGGGACACAGGTTGACAGTGGTCTCACCTTCGATAACCACATCGCCACAACAGTCAGGAAATCCTTCTATGCGGCACACCTCATCACTAAGGGCTTTTCATCCAAGAAAAAGGAGGTCATTGTCCCACTGTACTCATCCCTCATTATACCCCATTATAGAATACAATGCCCCATTTGGTATGTACCTCTCAAGACATCTGCAACAACTGGAAAGGCTGCAGAAATACCTCACTAAAAGAATCACAGGCATAAAGCAGATGCCCTATGCTAACCATCTTAAAAAACTCCAGCTATACGCTGTTGCATATCGTCTACTCAGAGACAATCTCTGCTCAACATACAAGGCCATGTCAAACCCAGAGCTGTTGGACATGTTACATTTAAAGAAATCCCAATCCCTCAGAGCCACACACTTCAGGGATCTAAACTTTGTCATCGCAATAAACAAAACATGCTGGACAGATAGGTTCCTGACCTAGAGACTCCCCAGACTCTGGAATAGACTGCTCATACATGTCAAGCAGAGATCCTCTTTGGCCCTCTTCAAAAGAAACCTTGACGATTGGATGGGAGAAAGGAAATTCACCCTGTGGATCACATCAGTCAACCTGCTAGACAGGGGTCCAGGGAAGTAAATAGTGTGGGAAAAAATAGCCAGGGAATTGTTATGGCTAGGCTTGTATAGGCCCTAGGGCTGATAGTCTAGTACCGGCCTATGAACCTATATATATATATATATATATATATATATATATATATATATATATATATATATATATCTATATATATATATCTCTCTATATATATATATATATATCTATACATATATATATATCTATATATATATATCTATATCTATATATATATCTATATATATATATAGATATATATATATATATATATATATATATATATATATATATATATATATACATACACACACACACATTATACATATAAAGACTGGCATAGCCTTATGCCCAATTCCAAAAGGAAGAACTGGGTTTGCAACATCAAATTTTTTCAAAACTTTTCACCGACAAAGCATGCCAATGTAAAACCCTGAAGCAACAAACCCAGAGAACTTGATGGGTGGTTTTGGCAAACCAAGAACTCCACTTCTAACAGGGATCTTGTACTGTAGCAGTACATGGTGGGAAGTCAGATGTCCTGCAGTAACAAGTCCCATACATAGATGGAGCTGTTCTGCTACTGCAAGGATGCCAATTGAGGGAGGCAAAGGTTCCAACAAGCATGACATGACTGTGCATGAGTCTTTCCTGAATTTCACTGGAGACAGCTCACACGTTACAATAATTAGAAATAAATGGTATTCCCTGGTGAGCTACTACCATCACATGTGCTTCATGATCCATGGACAATAAATATGCATGCATACATGATAGCAATGCCACCCACAATGAGTCTCATATTCATAATATTTGTGCCACTCTTGTGCAGTACAGCCCCATGGCCATACAGTTTCACGTTTGTAGCACCACATTTTCTGTAAGCAGGCTTAATCAAATGTCTGAGTGTAAACCTTACACCTCCACAATTCCAACAGGGGAAATGCATGCATTTCTTAAAACAAAGGTATCACTTTCTGCCACCTACACTACCACCACAGCAAAAGTGTGTCCTGAATGGTACCCCAAATCCTATAATTTTGTACCATGCAAGCTACTTCACAGCAGTTCAGATCCAACTACAAGCATAATCCAAATATAGCATTACCCTAAATTTAGTAGCCTGACTATACATCCTATTGTTGAGGATCTGTTTTCCTCACCACTACTATAACTAGGTAATAATATCTTGCAGGGCACCTTATGACTAGTCCATGCAGCAAAGAACCTAAAGTATAATGCTTTCCAAGCCATATATGACATTTTATACAACTGCCCCAACAAAGCACATAAACTCTTTGTAAAATGTTCATAAATCATCAGTGGATATTCTCACAGTATGAAAACCTATACAGGGCTCTATTTAAAGCAGTTAGTTGATAAAAACGTATATAGCAAGCAGATCCATTTTATCAGAGTTAATATGACACCCCAATGCAAGCTAATCTGCTTATTTACTCCTACAAACTTTTGTACGAAACCTATTACCATACCTAGGTGAACTTCATAATGCTTAGGTAATCTTATCTGATCAGTTTAGTACACCATTAGAAAATGTCAACTCTTTCAAGAATCTCAGAATATGTATAGACTCCAATGATAAAGTTCAACTACATCTGGACAATACATGAAAAAGATCAATACACTCCTTTTATGGACTAACAACATCTCTTCCTTTCTTTAATACTCTGCCAGGTGAGCCACTGGTAAAGGTATATTACTTGAAGTCACCTTGAAGATAGGCTCCCCTTAGCTGCTGGTGCTGCCTCTAAAAACAGCATTTCAAAAATCCAACCTATCCAGGGGCGGCTCGTGCTATACTCACCTAGAAAACTCCCACCTAGAAAACAAAAAAGTAAAAAGTAAAGAAACACAAAAACAAAGTACAGAAAGCATGTGTACAATCGCTGCAATTCCCAGAAGTACTAAGCGCATGCGCGCACGCATGGGAACACTCTCAGACTGCTTTCTCAGCAGTCTAGATAGGGTGAAAGGCATCTCTGCCCCGCAGATGCCCAGCAGTCTGTCCGGTAGTGATGTCACAGAATGGAGGCACTCCGGACTGCAGCAGCAGCAGGCTGCACCAATCAAGGTGCATTCAACTAGCACGAGGTGCGCTGGACCAATTGCGTTGCATCTAACTTACACAGGACTTCAGTAGCGCGGGCTCAATGGATGTGTTTGGATATCATAGAGGATGTGTCATGCTCGGGCTCATTGGCAGAGATGAAGGTGAGCTTCTAGTGTGTGTGTGTGTGTGTGTGTGTGTGTGTGTGTGTGTGTGTGTGTGTGGTGCTAGATGTTTTGACCTGAAAGGCATTGGATGAACTAAATTTATTAGAAACTCTCTTCTCAAAGGAGAGCATTTTGCTTTGTGCTGCTGCAATAGACCATCAAGTAAACCAGGCATTCTGCATGAGATAAAACAAGCTATATTAACAGCAATTCTGTAAGGGACAATCAATTCCATTTGAAAAGCAGGAGTGAGTTAGATGCACATCAGAATCAAAGCAATCTATGTTGATTTCGGTTTATTCATACATTTTCAAGTCTTACCAAATGAGTGGCTTGGAATCTGTTTGTAAAAGGACCTACAATGCCCATACTTGGGGGACTAAGCTGCCATTTAAACTGTTAAGATAATCCTATTCAGTGTGGATGCAGATAGAAAGGAGAGAGAAAGAGAAAGGCAGGTTTTGGGTGAAAAGAGTGATATTTTCTGTTATTTTTTATAGACAAAGTTTGAATTTGGACTGCAGTATATTTTCAGAACTCAAGGCCATCAGAAAATTGTTCCTTGGAGTAATATATATTTTTTTACAAGAACCTGAATGCCCCCATCAAAAAGTGGTAAGAAAATCTAATTACTTTATGCTGTATAGGGCCAACACAATATACAACATTAGTGTAGCCAAAGAACATATCACAACAGTGTTACTA
Source organism: Protopterus annectens (assembly GCF_019279795.1). Lineage (NCBI taxonomy): Eukaryota > Metazoa > Chordata > Ceratodontiformes > Protopteridae > Protopterus > Protopterus annectens. The sequence continues at coordinate 437,535,249 of NC_056747.1, read as the reverse complement.
CTCAGTGTTTATTTGTTTGTTGCTTTCAGAACTATCAGATATTCCAGAAAGATGGTGGAAAAACAGTGATCTTGAGCCAGAAAGCAAACATCAAGATAAACTAACTTATGTCTGAGCGTAGTGACTGACCTCTGGAAATGACAGCACCGCCGTGTTTTTGTTTTAAAATGCACACCTTCTGTTATGACCTTTGCAAGTCCTTTGTCATTTATTCACAGTAGTGAGAACCCAAAGGTTCATGACACCAAACTCATATTTGCCTGATATGTATTTTCTCTTTCTGGGAACCAGTTTCCATTATCTCCGTTCCCTTTGCAGCACGACTGGCTGTATTTGCCTTTTCATGCATGGATTCCATTATTCCTGTTTTTAGTTTGTATGTTCTTTCTTAGTCACAGTAATTTATTAATTTTAAATTCAAAATATCAAAACATGTATATTAGTATTTCTGACCATCTCTTCTTTTGCATCCTATGACTTAATTAAAATAATTTCCTTTTACAGTTCAAAGCACACTTCTATAATTTCAGACTTATTTTCATATTTCACTCATATCAGTATTTGAATGATGCTGTGGGCAGTGGGTGCCCTGCTCTTACTAAAACCTACTTATATGTGTGTGTAAAATGCCCCAGTTGCTATATACTGATGGCTATAGAGAACTCATGGTGGTGTGGTAGGGAATACCTCAGGCTTGAACCCTGTACCTTATATGCAGATGGCAAGGGCCTGAATTTCCTACCCACCACCATTTGTAAAAAATTTGCAGATTTTTGCCTCATATTTGTTCTGTTCCTCATAAAATCTGTGGTTTCTATATTTTTGTTAGGCAGTTAGTGGTGCAGGGGTAGCGTTGTTCCCTGATAGTTACAGCTTCTCTGGTTTGATTCTTGGCTGGGGTGCTTTCTTTGTGGAGTCTGCATGTCCTCCCATCTTAGTACAGATTTTTGCCTCATATTTGTTCTGTTCCTCTTAAGATCTGTGGTTTCTTTACTTTTGTTTCTATACATAGTAAATGGTGTAGTGGTAGCATTGTTGCCTGACAGCTACAGCTTCTTTGGTTTGATTCTTGGCTGGGATGCCCTCTGTGTAGAGTCGGCATGTCCTCTCATCTTACAAAGACATGTGTCTGGAGTGTTTCTCCCTGGACCTGTGCTGAAAATTGGCTTTTGTTCCAAGTTGGACTTTCCTGGTTAACAAATGTTAAATAAAAACAACAGCCATTTGAATTTCAGACTTCATATTCTTCAGAAAGTACATGGTAACACAAAACCTTTTATTCTAGCAATTTTCTACGTTTATAAGATGGATATTTTGCCCAGGTTTTTTCTGCTAAGGTTGAGATGTATGGTGAGAACTGAATTCACTAAATGGTAGCCATTTAAGTTTCAGTCTTCCTCTTTTTCACAAAACAGCTAATCTGACATAGTGGTATAGTGGTATGTTGCTCTGACTGTTTTGCATAGGTTCCTGTCTTTCAGACTTGGCAGTGATATGTCTGGTAGTAACACAGCATTTTATTCTAGCAACTTTCCAACATTATACAAGCAATGTTTAAAATGTGTCCCTGATTTTTGGGCTTTTGTCCCCACCCCCAATAAATGTTGGCTTCCAGATTTCTTGTGCTGCAAAGTTTAGAGATACAGCTGTGTCGAGTAGATTTTACAAGGAGCTGAGAGCTGCAGGGGAACAAAAGATTAGTGCTGCTTATGCCAAGTCTGCTTGTATTGTTAATAGCACAACAGGTAGCGTGCTTGCTTTTGATGCAGAAGGCTGTGGGTTCTATTCCCACAGTAGGTAAATGCATTGCTGATACGGTACTGTGTTGTAAAGGGGGGTGGGTGCTGTAGTCCTTTTTGGTGAAGATACCTAGTAACTATCGACCTGTTATCAGTTTGCCATCCATTCCCTATTTCAATATTACTATCTTATTTTTTTAATGCAACATAAGCAATTTATTCCTCAAGGGCAACAGACACTTTATTTGTAGATGAAACAATGAAATATATAAAGTTATTTGCTAGCAGCAACCTCTTCATTAGTTACAGATTTCTTTAATGTGGAATTATTTAGATGACTTTTACTACTTTAGAGATTGTGCATCCTATTCAGTGATATTTACTGATATTGGTGGACTATAGAAGTCTGAGTAGACTTTTATGATGGAAATTTTCTGAATTGGGCAGTTTTGTCATTATTGGTGCATGCATTTTGTTTCATTGTTTACTGGAAAAATGTTCAAAACAATAAATTTAAAACGCCCTCTAACAACTGTACTGTATTGTACAAGGAATATAATTCAATACAATTAGGAAGGTGTATCCAAGACCACATGTATGTTTCATGTGCAAAGGGCCTTTGATTTGAAAACCACCCAAAGTTAATCTTTATCTGCCACTGGTAAAATGTATTTTCTTCGAATGTGGGTTTCTATGCTGTTTCAATGAATGCGAGTTTCAAGGGCAGATAAATTTTAATGCCAAGTCTATTTTCATTGTGAGACTACATTGCTTTGTTTAGCAGATATTTGTTAGTGTTTGTGCTGTAAAATGCAAGATAAAACTTTCAAATGAAATCCAAATCACTGCAGAAGTTAAGCAGTATGCACATTAGTGTTTATGGCAAATGGGGCAAAATAACCAGAGAATGGGGTACTGGAATGGCTGCAGGGGAGATGCTCCATTTGATCATGATTTTGTGAGGGGGGAAGGCCAGCAAACTCAAGACAGCCCCGGCTAAACTATAACTCTCAATTGTCCAGATTTTTGCAGAATGAATAGATTTTTGCTTCTTATTTTTGGTTTGTTCCTCATAACATTTGTGGTTTTCTGGCAAATCATTTAGGAATGAAGTCACTAAATAATAACAGACATTAAGTTTCAGACGTCGTAACCTTCAGAAAAATGCATGCTAAAGCAAGACCTGTTATTCTATCAACTGTCTTAAGTTTATACAAGAGCAATTTTTATTACTGTTTGTATGTTCCCCCAATATATTTGGCCTTGTCCAGATTTCCTGCATTAAGAGGTTGAGAGGTACGTGCAAATAAATCGCTTTATAGACTTAGGAATATCCAAACCTCTCAACTGTCCCCAATTTGGGATCAAAATGTTGCTCTCCCCCTAATAATCCCACCACAAAATAGCAATTTTGGAAGAAAACATGGAGGGTTTACAATTATAAATAACTGTAATGATCAGAGTTATCAATTACTTTTATTTCAGAAATGCATGTAGATTCTCTAATTTTGTCAGCTGCTCAAGTTAACAGTACTAATATTAAAAAGGTACCCTTCTTTGACAGGTTCCCAGCTGTATTGTGTGGCAATTTTATATTTTCGCATCACCTTTTTGCTCTGTTTTTCATAAAATTGTGGTTTTCTGTCAAATTAGTGGCAAATCATTAAAGACTGAAGTTAGAAAACAATGGCAGACATTTGAGTTTCAGATTTCATACCCTTCAGAAAATTCATACTAATGCAATACCTACTGCTATTCGATTATCTTTCTAAGTTTATAAGAGCAATATTTAAAAATTGTCCTTATTTTTGGGCCTATGTCCCACTTCTATGTATGGCTTTGTCCAGATTTCTTGCTCTGAGGTTGAGAGGTATGAGTGCCATAGCCATCACCGTCAGCCAGAAACATTTCAAATTGTGACATACTTATTGCACCCCACTCCCCCATGTAGTTACTCTTGATGTGTCCAAGCAAGGCAAGGAGCAGTTATGCAGTGTAAGTGTGCAAAGTATTCCCCCATCCAAGGGGGACACAAGTACGGTAGTGGCTTTTCATCTGTCCTTGATTTTGCAGAATGTTCTGGTTTTCTGTCATATTTTTATACTGTTGATTTATGCTTATTATTCAGAAAATGTATGCTGTCGCAGTGCCCTGTTGCTCTGTGTTTAGGTAGCAATGCTTTAATGACCATCAGGTAAGCTTGTTGGAGATTGTAAGATGCAAGTAAGTTTGAATAAACATACTGTTAAATAATTACCAATATTGAAAGCCTTTTTTGTTGCCATGCAGAGAATATTTACTTAACTAAATAATGTATAAGCTTTGGGTAATGAAATGCATATGACAATATTTGTAATAAAGGAATAGATTACAGTATTTTCAGAAGCTCATTACATTTTGTTGGAGACTTGCAGTCATCTTTGCAGGCTTTACCCATAAACTAAACACAATGCTAATCTGTTATGTGTGGTCCATAACTTGTGTAGTGATCCTTTAAGCAATTTATCTTGAGCTTGTTTCTTGTTTGCTGTTCATTTTTTACTTTGATCATGTCTTCCCCATGAAACAAGTAGATAGTTGTTGTCAGGCAGCAGATTTTTGTTGGATAAGAAACATTTTTACAAGTGGGGGTATCACAGATTGCTACTTTCAGCATGTTACTTGGTATTTTTATAAAGCTGAATATATATTATAATTGGAACTGCACTGCAAAGAGAAGTGGTTTGAGTTGAGTGCTGCTTGTTTTTCTTGTACTTGATTTTGACTGGCATTCCAGTAATGTATTTAAAAAGTAATTTATTTTTTCATGCCTCACAGCCTTTGTGTTTCTATCTAGATATTAAATAAACTGTCATGTAGCCAATGCACTTGAAATATTTTTTTCTTCTACACTTCATTTCATCTTGACTGGACTCTCGTAATGATGGTTTGGCACCTAGGGCAGTGTATTTAAAGTTCCAGTTGTTGTGGTTTTGAGCATAACTCCACCCTTTTCTAGTTGGCCACACCCCCTCCCATTGGCCCCACCCAGTCAGCTGTCTTCTGCAGCCCCCCTTTAATTTGAAGTCACCAGCTGCCACTGAACCTATCACAATCAAAATCTGCCATTTCATCATCCTCTTTATTAAAGACAAACACCACTGCTTAACTATGGACAAAGCTAAATGGCTTCCAGTCAAGCAAAGCTGCTTTCCTCTCAGCTGTTCAAGCTCCTTAATGAACAGACACTTTCCCATTAACTTCTAAATTTAGAAGACAAAATCCATCCTATAATCTGAGGCACACCAGGTACTCAGGCTTACTGCTGCAAATGACTCAATGCAAACTGCATACCACAAATCTTTGCTTCTCCATACTAGGCTCCAAACCCTGGAAATCCCTTTCTTCCTATGTCAAAGACACGTCTACCTTTCCCTGATTCCATGCTTATTTAAAATTCCACTTAATAAATCAAGTAAAATGCAACTGCATTCCTTCACCTTACATAACTCAGTCCTCTCTGTATACTGTCTTCAAAACTTCTTTGCTGATATTCGTCACATAACTCCCCATGGACTTCTCCATTTTGTAGGTTATAAATTATCAATTACATCATGCTACTGTGCACATGTAAATAAATGTGCTTAATACTGATACTGCATTTATCTCTAATTTACTGTATGCTCGTCAAAAGTTGTACATGTTTTCTTTTTTACATTTCCTGTTATTTAAAAATGTTCTTGCACTCACTGGCTTTGCATACACAAGCACAGTATTAAGGTCTCTAATATACCTCGCCAGGGCAGGTCTACCTACATACATATCCAAATGAATGATGGCAGTGACCTCTATACATTGATATTGGTTAACCAATAAAACTAGATTTGTCCAAAACTGGACCATGCATGCATATCAGTGATGTACTAAAGTATATGCCCAGTGATCCTCAATAATTCATGTGCTTGACAGATCAAGTAGTATCATTCTGCATCGTACAATGAATTCCCCACAATAAAAATCAAAAATATTGGAGACATATAACAAATATGAAATGCTCGACATCAGGCAGGACTGTCCTTCTGAAAGACAGGAGTTTGGTGTCACATAAAGCATGAGGCATTACAGTGAAAAGACGATTTATCCAAAGCATCAAGAACATATTCTACTCTAAATATTTTCACCGAGTTTTGCAGTCCAACATTTAAAAAACTACAGAAATAAAAATGTAATATGCAAAAATATAGCTTTATATGTTATTTTGCATGAAAATAAACATGAATTTATCTAAACTCCGTGGCTGGTAAAATTTTATTGGACAGCTTCACTAACTCCGACCAATAGTGAAAGATAATTTCAGCTTCACATAAAAGAAAATCTACTATCACAACAGCAACGGGTTATGTGCTGGTCACTCCAGGCACCTTCTCAGTGACCAACAGAAGATCATTCGCACTCAGCAAACAGAAATAATCCTTTAGCCCATAACCGGTTGGTATCATTAATGTGCTTCCAGAAGAAAATTGGATTTGTTTCTTATAGGGTCATTGAGGTAATAAAAATAAATGCAGAAACCAAAATTCCACAACCTTAAACTCTCACCTCTCTTTCTATTATCCACCAGTCCTTCTCTGCTCTGCATATAAATCAAAGTACTGCTGCTACTGACTGTTTCTCACTCTTCCAGCATGCAAAGCACTGGAAGAGAGTGAGAACCAAATCAGTAGCCATCCAAGCCATCCACGTCACATACATGACAGCGGATGTGACAGTCCAATCCCCTTCCATTTCCATGCAGTTACAAACTGCATATACTTCTGGGCATCACACTGATGCCTTCTCTCCTTAATCTGGACTGCTTTTACAGCAGTCTAGATTTCAGAAACTATTTTTTTTTTTAAAAACCCAGCACAGTCTGAGTTCCAAGACTTCAGCGAGTCAGTCGGACTCGCAGCTAACCAGCTAGCCCAGCAGCAGTACAGACATTAGTATAAGTATAAAGAAATATGGGGGGGGGGGGGGCTGCAGTCTGATGGCACGAGCCACCACTGGCTAAACTCTTGGCTAGGCTTATAAGGGCCTCAGGGCCAATATCCTAGTAACTTCCAATAAACATCGGTTACAAAGACCAAGACAAATCACACAGGAGTACATTTTGTGGATACAAGAAAAGTAGAAAATAAGCAAATATAAAGCGAGCAATAAAGCTGAACATATATTATATAAAAGGTATTAGAGAGTTCTTAATATGTATGTTACACAATAATGCATGAAAAACATATTACAGAATAAGTAATAAGTTGTAAAAACTATATATACTTTCTGGCAAGAGACTTGGGTAATACATTTCAATTTCTGAGATAGATAAAGGTTAGTGTAAGAATAGACAGAAGGGACCTTCTAATGAAGGTTAAGGAATTATATAAAGGTCAGTAGGTAATACAGGAAGGGAAGTAGGATAGATCAAGAAAAAGTCTATTAAGACAGGGCAAAAGGAAATAGAAAAAGAGTACTAAGATGGCGTGGAGCATGGACAGATCCAATTACTGGTGAGATGCTCTTTCAGCCTAGACATGACGGAATAGTACTGCGGTACAAGTCTAATTCTGGAATGCTATTCCATGATTTGGCAACGCAGTGAGATTACAGACTAACACTGTTAGATCTCTGAGGTTTGTAAATAGATAGTAGATACTTGTGAGAAGAGCACAGATCACAAGATGGAATATAGTGTTGAGGTGGGGTAGTTCGAGCCAATGTAAGGCCTTGAGAGCAGAGCAATAGTGAGACTAAGTGGGCTTGTTCTGTGGAGAATTTAGCTACTGTTGACAGTAGTGGGCTTTGCCTCTGGCATATTTAGCTATTTTATTATAACACTGGCTAAGTTTTGCTCTGAGGGAAGAGTGAGGCTTGATTAGAATAGGTGAAGCATGCAGAAAGGAATGTAAGAAATGGATGGTGGCAAGGGTTACTCTTGGGGAGTTGGTGATAAATTTCTTAGCCCTATACATCATGCCAATTTTTGATTAGTTTTTTATATTGGTATGGGGGAGCATGTTATGTATAGTTAATTGATACTTCAGGAAATCTCTTTTCCATGGAATGTATGAAACATACTGTGCAAAAGTGTGGGAGTACATAACAGAAATCACTTAATCATCCTTAAATGTCAGCTTTTCTCCCTGTGGGGACTGGACCCTCTCCATTTGCTATGCTCACTCTACTCTCCACCCTGCCCCCATCCCTGCCCACCCCCCATAACATTAACCTTGTACCTAACCTGACCCCCCCACACCTCTCTTCTATCTATCCCACAACTCCCCTAATTATTCCCCCAGTCATACCATACCTCCTAACTAATCTACCTCCCCACCCATTCTAAATAGGGCCATATAGTGCTCCATCCCCTAAACTATCGCTATCCTGCTCATATTCATGCTGTTATCACACTGCATTCGACCACCATCATGTCCATCACTGCTATTACTATGATCTCACTTCTCTCACTTACACCCTCTCTAACAATAATCACAACTGTCCAGACACCTAAAATATCTCCTAAACCCACCTATACAGCCACCACACATCACTCACATTTATCATGTTACTCAGACATCCACCCTAGCTTATTCACAGCAAATACTTCTTATTAAAGTAAAAATTCTACCTCTCCAAAGACACCCTCCCATTATCACACCACCTGCAGCAACTATACCATTTCTACGAAATAACTGATAAGTATAACCCACATAATTTGCCAAAACATTATATTCCGGTGCGGTGATATACATCCCAACCCAGGCCCAATCTCCCACCCCCCCCAGCCCCAGCAAACCTAGCAAATCTCTCATGCTGTCAGTCATAAATCTCCAAAACCTTAGAAACAAAATACCTGAATTTCAGGCATGGATTTCATAAAACAACCTTAATAGTATAGCAGTTACCGAAACCTGGCTGAAATCTTATGTAAAAGACACTGAATTTCTCCCCCCAGGCTACTCGTGCTTAAGAGCCAATCAGGTCCATAAGTGAGGAGGACAGCGGCAATACTCTTCCCTAGAAAATATACTTCTCTACTCAAAAACAACACTCGACTTCTCCCCAGCTGAAGTACTAATCTCTATACTAAAACAATCATAAAAACGTTTGCATAATTGCTCTGTATATTCCTCCAGGAAACATACCAATATTAGAGAACATACTTGCCTGAACATCCCAAAATATAGATAAGGAAACCATCATCCTAGGTGATGTTAACAATGATTGGCTAGACATTGTCCAAAAAAGACCTTTCAAAAAACAAACCTTTACAACTTCCCCCAGCTAATTCAAGACATTACCAGATCCCACAAAAACAATTGGGGCTCCACAACAGACTTGATATTAGTGTCCCACCCTAACAATATCACCACTATAGGTACACTACCTAATACCATTATCGACCACCACCCAGCACATATTCTAAGCAAATCTGCTCCAACCCAGGACATCAATACAAATCAACCAGAAATTTGACAAAATTCCAACCATCCATATTTAATGAAACCTTAGCTGAAGTAAATTGTGAACCCTCCAAATCCCTACCACTTAATGAGGCTGTTGAATTCTTTAACTCAACATTCCTAGACATCCTAAATAGGCAAGCACCACCTGCCAAAAGCAAACAACCATGTAAAGCTGGCTCTCAAAATCCATGTAGATGGATTAAACTAAAGAAGTCATGTCCACAAGGGATAAAATCTGGAAATCATGGCAGAAAAACAAGGACCCCTCAACTCTACTACAATACAAGCAACTCTGTAACCAGGCAAAATGTCTAATAACCAGGGATAAAAAAAGCCCACTACCTCCCGCCTGCAAAGCCAACAAAGATAATCCCAAAAAATTCTGGTTCTTCATTAACCAACTATTACACCCAGGGTCTCAAAGCAACCCATCCCCTGACCCACACAAAATCACTGCCGAACTTGCCACCCTCTTCAGTTCTTACTTCATTGACACCATAGCTAACCTACCAACCACCTTTCCTGACCAAATCATCCCAGAAAGCAATCCTACCCCAGACTACAACCTAATCTTCTCCCCATATCCACCGCCACAATAAAAAAAAAATTTTTACTAAAACCCTGTACTCTGGCCCCTGACAATCTACCCCACATGTCCTGCAGCTAGCTGCAAACTCTATAGCTTATCCCATCAGCATACTCATTAACAGATCGATTAAAAAATCTCTTGTCCCAGACATCTGGAAAAAAGCATTCATTCTTCCCTTACACAAAGGTGGCATCAACACGGACACCACAAACTTTCTGCCCATAGCAATTCTCTTACCACTCTCTAAAATACTGAAAAAATGCATCCATGCCCAACTCCTCAACCACCTGCTTGAAAACCAAATTCTGTCACCCACTCAGTATAGTTTCAGACCAGGACACAGCACCACTACTGCCCTCCTATCCTTCCTAGATGCAGTCAACCGGGTATTGGATTCTGGCAAAATAATCACTTCACTTTTCCTCAACCTCTCCAAAGCTTTTGATACCATTTCCCACACCATTCTACTCTTTAAACTATCAAGCCTCCAACATTTCCCCACCTAACCTACAATGGTTCAACAGCTCTCCCTTCAATAAGCAGCAATCCACCAAATGGTAACAATCTTACTCTCCCTTCCTCAATACTTCCACAGGGGTACCCCCAAGGCTCCATACCTGGTCCTCTCTTATTTAGCATCTTTATTAACAACTTTCACTCCACTCTCTCACAATGCTCAGTAATCCAGTATGCTGATGACTCAATAAGATGCACAGCAAATACTGCAAATTCCAGCTCTGAACTGCAACAAATCACCCAGAATGCCCTCACCTCTACTAAATTTTGGATGCTTAAATTATCTTGCCCTAAATCCAAAAAAAATTAAACTAGTACTTTTTACCCCTAAGAGAACCACTCCCCTAAATAAAAAATCTCTTCACTATACAAACCCAAGACAATACCACTATGGAAGCTGTCCCACACACAAAACTACTAGGCATTACTACAGACGAAAACCTTAACTTTGACCTACACACAAACAATAATATGAAAAAAACACACAAAAAGCTTGGCATGCTCTATGGGCACCAACACTTTCTTAGCCTCTCTACTTGGCAAACCCTTGCAACACCCTTTTTATTACCCTCTGTCCATCATGGTGCCTCTCTTCTTACTAATATCCAAAATTGTACAAAATCCAAACTTGATATGTGTTACAACAGAATAGCCAAATTTGCCACCAAGGCCAAATTCTTGTCCCACCACTGTAACTCACTGAAACAATTAGGCTGGCTGGAACTCCCCCACCATTTCTCATTTATCCAGCTAACTACAGAGCACAGTATAATCTACAGACCCACAGACTACCCTGCTCTGTCATCACTACTTGCCAAATACCAACCCAGCAGGCAACTAAGATCTGAAAATCATCTACTTCTAAAAATAGAAAAGCCCACCTTACCCTGCTGATCAACTCCTCAACTCCTTCACTGTCGTCAAACTATGGAGCTCATTTCCACCTTCTGTTAGAAACACAGACAGCACCACCACCTTCAAACAAAACCATTTCAGCTCTTCCTGGGTATGTACCTGCTCTATAACCTAACCTCTTCCTTCTCCTTATATGATAACTAAACTCCTATGCTTTTGCTACTGTAACTGATATTTTCTCCATAATTATTATTTTTCATCACTTGCTGATACTGGTACAATAATGTTGATTAATACATCTCTGTTTATACCTCTTTGATTGAATTCATCTGGCAACCAACTAAATTCCTGCCTTTATGTATATATTCTGTGTATATATATTACTATAATCAAACCAACTAAATTCCTGCTTTTATGTATACATTCTTTATATATTACTGTAATCAAACCAACTAAATTCCTGCTTTTATATATAGATTCTGTATATATAATGTAATCATCATGTGTAACACTATTTCTACTTCTGTATCAATTAACGTTTAATTTTTTCTGTATTTATGTTCCTGTCGGAGTTTTTCTCCCCAGTCTTCACTGGAAATGGGCACTTTTAGGCCCCGTGGACTTTCCTGGTAAACAAATGCAATAAGTAAAATAAAAAAAAAAAAAACAACTGTATGATAAAAGTCAAACAATATGCTAATGCATTCCAACCCTTGTTTATGAAATCATTTGTAAACATTTTTTTACTGGTGAAATTCACTACAATACATTTAAATAGTTGTTGATATTTTTTTGAACAGCAGTCTTGTGAATGCAATAACGCTGTATTGGTTAAGATCATATTGTGAGCTACAAGTATACTAGTTACTACGCAACTGTGTGGATTTATGCTTGTGATGACAAGTGTTAATACAGCATTGGCAATGAAACTAACATATCAACATGAATGGCAAAATGTCTAATTTGGAGGACATACAATCCTACTGACACATGAAACTATACAATGCAAAACACATGACCCATCACTTTTCTGTATAGGACTGGATTACTGAGTTACCTCGGATTGCATCAGTAAGCTATTGTAGAGTTGCTACTCAAAAGAAGAGGCTATCACAACGATCAACTATTTATAATGATTATATATATATATATATATATATATATATATATATATATATATATATATATATATATATATATATTTTTTATGCACATTTATGCATACATATACATACATATGCATATACACGCACATGTGGGTGCCCATGCATATAATCTAGTGGTCTGTTTTCCAGTCAGAGTTACTTGTAGGTAACATGGCCACTGGGCAGTAAACTGACACTAAGTAGCACTGTTGTCTAACATCAAGAGGTTCACTGGTTTGGTTCTCAGCTGCAATGCCTTCACTGCACACTGTGCATATCCTTCTGGAGTTTGAATGGGACTTCTCTGGGTACTTGGATTTTCCCTCACATCCCAGAGATGTGTGGGAGGAACACTGGCAAATGTGCATTATCTATGTTGTATATGCAGTGTGTACAAGTGCATTACAAAAGAAAGGCCTTACAAGCTACTTCCATTCTCTACTTGCCTATTGAAATCTGTGGATGATTACATTTACACACTACAGAACATGGCTGTGACTCAATTGGATAGAACATGGTCATGTGATCTCCTACAAAAATAATCTGGCATGCGAGTGTTAATATCAGCACTCACTCGTGTTCTGTTATCTCATTACAAATGGTCCTATTTTAGGTTCATCTGCCAAAGACTGCCCATATTCTGGAATAAGCTTCCCATTCATGTCAAGCAGAGAACCTCTCTGGCCCTCTTCAAGAGAAATCTTGACGAGTGGATGGGTAACAAAGTTCACTCCAGGGATCTTTTAACTTTCCCTACTGGATAGGGGCACTGTAAACTAACATCAGGTGGCACGGTGCCTGGGCAATTTATTTTGGGCTAGGCTTGTAAAGGCTCCAGGGCCATTAGCCTAGTACACACCTATGAACCTGTATACATACACATATATATGAGGTTCCCTTTTAAAAGCTCAAAGGTTCATAATGGCTAAATGTGAAGCCTTGAATGTTGTAAAACAAATTAATCACTACTGCATAACATCAAGACTGACAATATGAAATGACAGATAAAAAACAGAACATTAACACAAATGTGCTGTATGTCAGCAAGTAGCACACCAGAAGGCAGACACTATATGCACAGCTGCAGGGTTCATTGGCACTACTTACCAACCTTATCTCAAAATGGTAAGGAAGTACTGCCAGACTTAAAAGATAACACAGTGCAATGCAGGCGATTGTGCGAGATCGCCATACAGCTGTGATTCGGGTTTTGCACTTTTCAGCTGTAGTGCAATCACAGAGTTAGTGTATATAATTAGTAGGGGGTATGGGGGTGCAGGGGGGCTTGTCCCACTGAAAAAGACATATGTTTAAGAGCTTTTTCATGTTGATGTTTTTGTCCCTCGATATTGGGACATTTTTGCTCTTCTGGGCTTGAAGTTATGAATGTCAATATTCTGGTTTGTTGACATTCTGATATACACCCAGACTTGCAAATCTGTCCTTAAACATTGCCTCAGTAAACAAGGATTCTCAGAGAACTACATACATACATATCAATTGCAGAGCCTGCTGTCTTAGAGTTCAGAGGCTCTGACAAAAGATTGAAAGCCTACCTTGAAAATGATCACAGTGAAACTAGAAAATGACTTTTACGTCCACATTATATTTGCCGCATAGCTCTGTGACGGAGACATTAAGTTTATATAACAGGTGAAATCAATGACTCCTATGGGTCCCCGGGGTGTAGGGTGAGTTGTGCATGACTAGACACAAAACAATTCAGAAAACATTAATTATTTGGCTTTTTGGAGACAAGTGACTTTATTTGGGATCTCAGAGACAGTCGGAATTCTCCAACTACAAAGCACAAAACAGAAGCAGCTACTAGATAAATGTTATTTCTCTTCATACTTTATTATTTTAAAGATGAACTTAGTTAAGTCTCTGTTTTATTGCTGTCAGAGAGGCCAGCAATACTGACATTAATTTTTGATCGTCTTATGTTTATGAGACAATGTGTGCTGAGATTATTGGAGGTAAACACTCCTGAGACAGAAGTATACCAGTCTCCCTTGATTCTTTAAGTAGCACAATACCAGCTAGTCAAGCATTCAATAAGTAGACATCTTTAGTGTGTTTTTAATTATGAATTCAGTTTGTTAAAATATTTAAAGATGCAACATTTGCTTTAACAGGATCACAGTGACACAACTAACTACTGAATGCTGGCTGTATGTCTGTCATCCATCACTTTACACAATGAAAGCACAGACGCAGAATGCCAGAATTCCAGAGGGACTGCCCAAGGCTAGTCATTGCAATACTGTACTGCAGTAGGAAGGGGTACTTATGGTGAATAAGTTACGAGACCAGGATGGTGGCTTATCAACAAATATTCGTTTTCAGCTCAGTCATCACAAGTCAACTCCCTGGAAGGTGACAATCGATACCACATTAGATGGACTTTTATTCCACCCCATTTGGAAGGCTATTCAGCACAATCTAGGAAATATGGACCTAAACAACTGACCTGTAGTGACACTGGTTGACTAGCAGGGATAGAGATGCCTCCTAGAGAACGCAGACGGACAGGCCTTGGGAAGTCAGAAAACTGGGTAAGTTGCTCTTTGTGTATGCAGACTCCAAGATAAAATTGTAAAATATGTTACTCCCTCCCGGAAAATAAAATGATTATGTTTGAGACGGCCTCATGGTTCACATCTAATCACGTTTAGATCATGTTCAATATATTTGTGTCCAAGACCATACAAGGGCTGAAGAGTAAGAGCAAAGGCTGTTCACTAACAGCATCGACTACTGTGGTGGGTTTTGTTACAGACAGACCTGTCTGTAATGCCACTCGATGCAGTGAATACACAACAGCTAGTACTTGATGCAAACAAGTGTAAACATGTAAATTTTTTAGGGGAAATATATGAAAACAGTCTGTTGTGTTGCCCTAGGGAGAACACAATAAGAAAATGACCTGCAGTTAGAAGCAACCCCAGAATGATTCATTAAATGCAATTTCAAAGGCAACAGTATATTGGAAAACTTGATTAAAAGAGATGCTGAGGTCACTGTCCAGCTGCTAACTGCACAGTTGCAAAGTCATGGGGGGAAATGAAATGGCTGAGGTACATGAAGATAGTGTGGGGCACCTTAGAATGTACACAATGAAAAGCAGTAATGCAAGCTGTTGCTTGATATGGATTCACAAGTGGGAGAGGTGGAGCTGAATAAATATAGGAAAAAAAAGGTCATCACTAGCAAACAGAATGAGACACAGTGCATACCAGCGTAAAGAAATTTTATATTAAAGATGGACAGTGGATCCCTGGAGTGAACAGCAAGAAGCCATAGTGGCAAATTGGTCAACAGAAAAATCCATATTGGTAAACTGGTTAACAGAAAGCTTTAAAGATGTCTGGGATAGAAGGGAAAAAAAACAGGGGAAGGACAGCTACACAGGAACTAAATGCAACTATTGGGCGGACTTGATAGGCAACAGGCATTCTTCCTTCACCATATTCATATGGTAGGAAAAAGAGTAACATCAGATAATTTCTAGGCACCACATAATGCACTTTTTTCAACTAAAATTGCACACTGATCTGGCACCTGAAGTGTAGGGATCAGCTGGAATTATGGGGAAGCACACTGAAAGGTAGAGGACTGAGCACCCCGATGACAGCTGCCCTCTGTGAGGAAGTTCATCTCACATCTATTTATTTAGTTGACACTTGTTGGCCAGATTAGTATGGCTGGGCAAGTGCCCATTTTCAGCAGAGAGCCAAGGAGAAAAGCTTCAAGTAGATAATATACAGCAAATTATAAAAGTAATCAGAAATCTAGTAAGAGAGCAATCACAGTAATCACATACAATTTCAAGACATACAAACTTACAATATTAATGACACTGTATAATAGTAGGCACACGTATTTGCATCTTATACAAAGATTTGTATAATTTCTTACTAATATAATCCTAGAGATGTAAGGCATCCTCTTATACAAAGTCACAGTAACAGTGATAGGACACAGCAAGATTCCTCCTGTACATATTGGCTGTACAGTTTATTATGGAAATTTTAGTATCAATTTGTAATACACTTAAAAGACTGAAGAGATGTCTGAGTAGCCTATCCTGTGGAACAAGAGGATGAGTGAAAGTGGGTTGGTAGAAAGAAGAGGGGAGAGACTGTAAAGAGGGGTAACTGATAGAAGGGAGGAATAGAGGTTGATTAAATTAGATTTCTTCAGGTGAGTGCTCTTCTCTGTACATACTTGCCTGCATGTGCTATAGCAAGAATCTAGGGAGAGGGGTACACAAAATGGATGAAAAGGGCTACCTCATGTGCATCTATCACCATTAACACAGAGGCAGGACAAACACTGGCCCAATTCTGGTATTTGTCATAACTACTTGAAGGGGAATGGGGTTTTAGAATACCTTGTTTTTTTTAAGGCAGGTATACAAACCATATACAAAACTGCATGCACACACATCTTCCAACAGTGATGTTATTACCAGTTGGTGTGGTTTGCAAGGAAGGTGAGAGGTCAATAAGGACAAAGCTTTACAACACGGACAGGTCAGTATTACTTCTGCTGCTGCACTGTATTCATTCCAGCTGGTATAGCCAAAAGAAAAAACAAGAAAAGTGACTTAAATAATGACTAATAATCCAAACAGAAAGTCCCAATGGATCCAGCAGCAGAATACATTCATAAGCAAGTCACAAAGTTTATACTTCTTATTAAACTTAAAGAATTTTATTAAAAATCAAGTGCTTTTATCCCTAAAAATATGTGGGACATCTTCAGAACATGAAAACAAATGAAAAAGAAACATTTATATCATAAAAGAATAATTAAAAAACAAATGGTACCAATTAAATACTTGTTAATCTTAAAGAAACCACTTCAATTTATACAGATGGCGAAGAAGAAAATTAATATAAACATATTCTTATGTTAAAAAAACACATTACCTGTAATTATTCAAATCAATGTCTGAACTTTCAAAAAAAAAATTGATTTGGTTTGGATAGCTGGTATATGCATACATTCTGTAATGTCACTCCAGAGCAGTGCAGTAACATAATTATGAAACAAGCTCCCATATGACCTTCTGTCAGACTGAAAGCAGGTAACCAAAGTGCTTCACAAAACTGTGCTTTCATCCCTGTAGCAGCTTTAATTACATCAGCTGTCAGCATGAAAATAAATGCTTCGCTGCTTCTGAATGAATGAGTAGCATCCTTCCAGCCAGGGTGAGGCCCAGTACAAGGTGACCTAGTGCTGTGGTCTGGGGGGTTGACATGTGGGATGGACGGTATGGCTGTACCAAATTTTCCAAAGATCAGAAGACTGCATACACAAATGGTCACAGCCCAGAGGGACCATGAAATTATGTCATCACACAGGCATGGGTACCAGGAAGCACAATGAAGCGGGAGATTTGATTTTAGAGTGAGGTGGAGAATTTGTCCATACATGTCAGCATGTTAACAGTGTTGAAAAACTTGTAGAACTCAACACGCTGAACAACTTGTAAAATCAGTAGGAGAGCTGAGCATGGTGAAGAACTTGGGGACAGAACTGATGCATTTTACAGGAGATTTAAGCAAGAGACAGGACTTTGGCAAGGGAGATTTATGTTTTGCACAAGTGTGTGTATATATGAAAGTTTCTACCATCAAGATGATTCAGAAAATTCACCTAAGAAATAGTGCTACCCTCAAGGATGATTACAAACATTCTGCCCAATACATGATTGAGAAAAATCACCCAAGGATGAGCACAGCCCTCCAGGATGATTACACACATATTCTACCTCCAGGATGATGGCAGAAATTTCAGGTACGTCAGTAGGGATTAGTTAGTCAGGGGTATTATATTATTCAGAAAATGTGTGTTTTCATTCACCGAGTCCCAGGGGCACTGTCCGGTTAAAGGACTTGCTTAATAACACACAGTAGGGAAATGGAGTTAGAAAGAATCAAATGCTATCCCCCTTGACTACAAGAAGCAACTCATTAAGAGCTTATAGCCCTAATATACTGCACTAATTGCCAGACTTTCCTTAATTCCTCCATTTTCTAATAAATCTTAGAGGGTAACAGTCATTCAATAATGCTAGTCATCAGAATTTTATAGCTGCTGTTCAGAAAATGCATTTCAAGTTAATTGGAGTTGTGTGGTACTTAAGGCTCTGAGTGGTTAAAACTGCTTCTTGCAGTAAAAAAAAAAAAAACAAGGTTTTGTGAGCATAGATGCAAGACAAATGAAAGTGTGTGTAATTATATTGCTAAGTTAAGCACTTATTTTCATAGGTGGGTGAGTGGGTGTCAGGAAACCACTTTTAAAGGGCTGGCAGACCTTTTGGTGAGGGAACAAGCCCTTAGCACTTTTCCTGAGGACATGAGACTCTTGTTGGAAGACTGAGAGTGCAACTCTGCAGATGAGCTGAGGAAAAAGAGGGATCTCTACTTAGCAAGCAGGGTGTCACTGCACAGGAAATTGATACCCAGTGCTGCACATGGATATAATGAACCCATGGTGGGCAACGCAAACTGCCCCAACAGAGTCTACCAGTAATAGGGGGAAGCCACTAGTTCAGGTAAATGGACAGGATTTAGGGTTAAATGTTTTAAATGTACCTATAGATGTCCACAGCGGCAAGGTGGGGAACAAAAGGTGGGGGAGCCAGCAAGTGGAAATAACAGTATGACACTGGTAAGTTGTCAGGAGCTTATATCCTATCTTAGTGGATGGAAAACAGGCCACTGCTAAGAGAGATGCAGCCTCTGACATACCCATTGTGAAGCCTGCAATGGTTAAAAAGGAACAGTACACTTGTGTGAGCAGTCCACTCCAGTCAGAGCTTTAGTAGGGACCCCATTCCACATGCCTTTGGCCAGGGTTCACCTTCACTGGGAGGGTGAAAAAGGAAGCAAGCAAATACTTGTGTTTGAGGATATCCCTGAAGATGTCTTGATAGGAAATTATTTTGATAATGCAGTACCTTGTGTGCATGCAGTTACATGCAGTCAGGCATGGAGAGAGGCATGTGGGTCTGGTAGCCTGGGGGAGACCCAGACAGACACTACACATGAAGTCAGGGCTAGTGGTATGGCTATTTTAGAGAGGGAGCTATCCTGTAGCAGTGAGCCTGAAGGTGAGCCACAGCTGCTGGTAGGTACTGATGTTCCCTTGGACTAAGTGACTGCATGGGCAGAGGTGAGTGGTAGTACAGAGAGCGATAGTGAGGCACCACTGTCCGAGGATACCAGGCTTCCTGTGGAAGGGGAGCTGGGAAGAGTCACAAAAGTAGAGCTGAGACAGGCTCAGCTCTTAGACCCTACACTAAGAGGCTAAGGGAGGTAGCTAGGGAGGCAACTGATTCTCAAGGAAAAGGGGAGTCTGTATTCTGGAACAAACTGTATAGAGAGTGGACTCCTGAGGGAGAGCTAGAGGGTGAGGTAATACAGTCGGTAGTGCCCAGAGCCTACTGTTTGTCACTTCTAGACACAGACCATGATTGGCACTTCTAGACATAGACCATGATATTCTTTTGCAGGTCATATGGGCAGATAATGTACCAAGAGACATATTATGCAGAACTTTTACTGGCCTGGGATTGCAAGGGATTTAACAAGGTACTGCAGGACCTGTGAACAGTGCCAAAAAGAAGGCAAGGCAGGAGTTTGATGCCTTTGCCCGTTACTGAGGAGCCATTTCAGAGTGTAGCTATGGATATTGCGGGACCTCTGAGTACCCCAAGCTCCTCAGGGAAGAAGTTTATCCTGGTGGTAGTAGATTATACTTCTAGGTACCCTGAAGTAGTGGCTATTTCCTCCATTGAGGCAGAAATGGAGGAAGATGCTTTGTTAGAGATGTTCAGCAGGGTAGATTTCCCAAGAGAAATACTGACAGAGGTGCCAATTTCATGTCAGATCTGCTGGCTTGTTTGTAGAAGCACTGTGGGATGAAACACCTAAAGAACACCCCCACCATCCCCAGACTAATGGTCTCATGGAGAGGTTAAACTCTACACTAAAGACCATGCTATGGGCATTTGCAGACCAGTTTAAGAGTGAGTGGGACAAATATTTTCCACATCTGCTGTTTGCTTACAGAGAGGTACCCCAGGAATCCACAGGATTTTCACCCTTTGAGCTGCTGTATGGACATAGGGTAAGGGGACCTTTAGATTTGATTCTTGATGAGTGGGAGTGAGAGTGTGAATCCCACAAGGAGTCTGTAGTGGCATATGTCCTAAACTTCTGAAGAAGGCTTAGGGAGATCATGGGCTTGGCCCAGAAGAACCTGGCAGAAGCCCAACAGCAGAAAAATGTCTAGTATAGCCAGTGAGTATGCAGTGGGACAGCAGGTTATGGTTTTCATTCCTGTCGGACACAATAAGTTGCAGGCAGCTTGGAAAGGACCCTACAAAATGGGAAGGAAGGTCAGTGATGTTAACTAGATGGTGGAACCGCTAGGCAGGAGGATTGGGCACAAATTGTAACATGTTAACATGATGAAACCTTACCATGATAGGGAGGCCCTGGTGCTATGTATTTGCAGTAGGAGGCAGGAGGGGTCTGATGGGGCTCTATGGCTACAGCAAGCCAGCAAGCAAAATCCCAAGTAACTGTGGTGGAGCTTAGGGCTTCAGGCATATGATATGACAGTGCAGCACTGTAGTGGGGTCAACAATGCCAAGGCAGCTGGAATCTTAAGACAGGGTATGGGGTAATGTATTCCCAAACAGGCTAATTCCTCTCAAGCAATGTTTCTCAAATGTCATTTAAAAAACTAGCTTGATTCTTTAAAGGGGGAGAGGTGTGACAATAGGAGGTACGGCAGCCATGCCAAGAGAAATAGGACAGTGGATTTGTAACATATGCCAGCACAACTAACTAGAATTTTATAAATAATTATCTCTCATTTGTATATCACACTGATTTGTACAGATGCTTGTGCTGAAAATGTATTTGTGAGGTTATCTTGTGTTGAAATGTATCAACAGTGTACCCTGCTAGAAGGGAAAGAAATGTACATGCATTATTGAACTGTTTAAATGTATACATTGTAACAGCATATACTAGAAGTGAAGAGGTTAATCTTCATAGTTCATAGATTAGTACTAGACTAACTGCTCTTGCGAGCCATTTTAAGCCTAGCCAATTATCCCTTGTGAGACTCAAACTCTGCACCTTGTGTTTGTAAGGCAAACACCTTAACCATTAGGCCACCCTCCCTCCTCACCTGACTTTGAAATGAAAAATATTCTTGAAATTAAATTACCTTATGGGTTAAGCCATAACAATGTTATCCCACAGTTCTGAGTGGAGCCAGAGACACAATGTCTGTGCTAGAGAATAGGCTGCAGGTCCTGTAGGAAGAGTGAAATAGTTTTATGACTTCCAAGAGATCTGAGCAAAGCTCTAGCTGTGTGTGTGTATGGTAACACATAGGTGTTAAAATCCTATCAACTTCTAGTGTTGATGATAGCATGGAAAATAGAGTCAGATGACCAGATGTGTGTGATGTCATTCTGTAAGGCAAAAACAATTTTTAGATATTAGTAGGAGTTTGCTCTCATAATTCTGTCTTGGATCTAACAACAAGGACCACTCATCCACATTATCGTCCTTTGCTCTATTCATAGGTTGGTACTAGGCTATCGGCCCTAGGGCCTATACAAGCCTAGCCATAACAATTCCCTGGCTATTTCATCCCACAATATTTACTTCCCTGGACCCCTGTCTAGCAGAACAACTGATGTGATCCCTGGGGTAAATTTCCAAACTCCCATCCAATCGTCAAGGTTCCTTTTGAAGAGGGTCAGAGTGGTGCTCTGCTTGACATGTATGGGCAGTCTATTCCAGAGTCTGGGGAGTCTCTGGGTCAGGAACTTATCCCTCCAGCATGTTTTGTTAATTGTGATGACAAGGATTAGATCGCTGGAGTGTGTGGCTATGAGGGATTAGGATTTCTTTAAGTGTAGCATGTCCAACAGCTCTGGGTTTGACATGGCCTTGTATGTTAAACAGAAATCACCTCTGAGTAGATGATACGAGACAGAGTATAGCTGGAGTTTTTTTTAGGTGGTCAGCATAGGGCATCTGCTTTAGGCCTGTGATTCTTTTAGTGAGGTATTTCTGCGGTCTTTCCAGTTGTTGCAGATGTCTTGAGAGGTACATACCAAACGAGGCGCTGTATTCTATAATGGGTCTAATGAGTACAGTGGGACAATAACCTCCTTTTTTCTGGAGTGACTAACTTAACTAGAGAACAGTAATTCTTTTAATCAGGAATAGATAGTGAGATTAGCTAAATACTGTTTTCCTAGAAATGTGTGAAACTTTCCATTGGTGTTATTTTTAATACTGCCTGTGACTGAAACTATAGTGTTTACTGTAAACAGATATTATGTTCTTGTTCTTTTATTTTTTATTAAATACATTTAAACTTTTCATTGTGGCTGGTCCTTTTAGAAAATATTTAAGCTATGTGAGTATAGGCACATATTTATTTGGTGATAACTCTGGGCACTCCTGAAAGCCTTGCTGTTTGGTCAACATTACCATTTGTATTAATATTAACTTCACTCAGCATAATTGAATGTCCTTTTAAGGGCCTTATAGTAACTGACTGGGGGCAGTAAATCTACCTTATAGTCTGGGCAGAGCCAACAGAGTGGGTAATCTGTGCCAGCCTTTCACAAGAGAGAGAGAGAGAGAGTGTGTGTGTGTGTGTGTGTGTGTGTGTGTGTGTGTGTGTGTGTGTGTGTGTGTGTGTGTGTGTGTGTGTGTGTGTGAAATCTCAGTGTGTGTGTCAGCTACTTGGGGCAGGGACACGAGGCACTGGTTTCACAGTACCAGTAGGGAGCCTTATTTGGGATGTGGGAAGAGACAGACAGAGACACCCAGATGCCAGGCTGAGTGTGTGCAGTGTGTGCTCTTAAGGGAAATTATACTTGATGCAGAGAGGTCTGCATCTGGAAATACTAAGTGTACCCATTTACATTCCAAGTGAACGTCCCCTCTCCAGTGTCAGTGGAGAGGATTAAGGTTCCTTGATTACTGGCTCACTGGTGTGCATCATAGTTAACAGTATTATATGGCTGTGAAAGAAACTGGGAAGAATAAAGTCATATTTCATCTGTGAATACCGTTTTAGTTAACTTTTTTTTTTTTTTTGCAGATGCACAGAAGAAAAATGCACTGTGTTGGGTTACAACAGTCAGTCTCATGTCTCAGTAAGACTCAGTAAGTCTCAGTAAGGCTATGAGAGGTTTTATAGTGCAGGGTTTGAATCCCTCAACTTTCACTTGTTTACTGAGTGACTAACCAAATCACTTCAGATAGTCCTCCTAGGCTGCCCCTGAAAAGGGACACTTGCATCCTGTGGGTTGTCAAAACTGTTAGCAAATGTGTTGTACATTTTCTTTTACATTCCTGCACTCTTCATAAAGATGCTAATTAGTGTTTCACTATATGCTGCTTGACTAGGAGTCCCAGCACCCCATGTAGTTTAATGGATTGCCAGTTTCAATAGAAGTGTAAACTCTACAATAGAAGTAAGAAACTGTTGCAGAAAAAGGTGAAGTCCCAAGACTGGAAAAACACCCTTATTAGCCTCAACAAAAAGTTGAGATCCCTCATCAAAACCTCAAAAGCCAGCTATGAAGGCAGAATTGCGGCAGACACTCAAAACCACAAAGCCTTCTATAGTGGTATCAAGAATCTCCATGGCAATACCCAGGTTTGCTCTGAGTTACTGCACAATGGTACCTCCTATACTGAACCAACAGGTATTACCCAACATGCTGGCTGACAGATTCAGTGCCAACTTTACCCCTCTCTCTCCCCCGATGGACCAACCACAATACCAGAGGAATGCCAGGCACCCAGCATTACTGCAGCACAGGTTAAAGCTGCATTGTCCAAGGCCAAGAATACAGCTTCCATGGGACCCAACAATATCCCTGGATGTGTTTTACATTAACTACAAAGTGAACTGGCACCACATCTGTGTGCCCTGTTCAATCACAGCCTCACCTCAGGCTTTGTCCCTACCGAATGGCGAAATGCTACAGTCATCCCTCTCCATAAAGGGGGAGTGACTACAGACCTTGGAAATTATCGCCCCATTAGCCTGACGAGTCTGATATGTAAGGTTATGGAGCGAATCATCATGGACCTTATTAACAAGGATATAGGGAATCTCCAAATTCTACATCCCACTCAGTTTGATTTTGTGAAAGGTAGATCATGCCTGCTCAACTTGGTTGACTTCTTTGAGTCAGTCACCAGAGCTGTGGATGAGAGCAAGGCAGGCATACAGCCTATCTCGAATTAAACCACAAATTAAACCAGTAGAATAAGAACCACAAACTAGTGACCCAAAAAGAAGTAAAATAGCGTTTATTCCTCTATCTCGATCTGGCCAATGACTTTGATACCATTCCCCACTCAAGAATTACTGATAACTCACCAAACTAGGCATCAAACTAGGCATCAACCCCTATATCACTAGGTGGGTTGCAAATTGGCTCACAGATATAACCCACAGTCTGAAAGTAGTGGACTCCAAGTCAGACTGCTGACCTGTTACGAGTGGAGTCCCACAGGGATAGGTCCTGGGTTCTCTTCTGTTTGGCATCGACTTCTCAGAGGTCCAGGCCAACATGGAGAGACTCTGGCTGATGAAGTTCACAGACAACTGCATGCTGGGAGCCATTATTAACTCCCCAAAAGATGTAGTCATCCTACAGAAAGGCCTCACTGAGACCAATGACTGGTGTCAAAACCATGGCCTTAACCTTAATACCAAAAAATGCGCCATCATTCCCTTTGGGAAAAACTCAGTTCCCAGTAATTACCACATTGATGGGAGTCCACTGAACACTGAAGGCCTTATAAGAGATTTAGGGACACAGGTTGACAGCAACCTCTCCTTCGACCACCACATTGCTACTGTGGTCAGAGCCACTGTGGTCAGAAAGTCCTTCTATGTGGCAGATCTCATTACCAAGGGTTTTGCATGCAGGAAGAAAGAGGTCATCATCTCTCTCTACTCTTCCCCCATTAGGCCAATCATTGAGTATAATGCCCCATTTGGCATGTAGCTCACTAGACATATGCAACAGCTGGAAAGGCCACAAAAGTACCTCACTAAGAGAATTCTAGGCCTTAAACACATGTCCTACATGGACAGACTCAAAAAACTCCAGCTATTCTCCACCTCATATAGTCTACTAAGAGGCAATCTCTGCTTGACTTACAAAGCCGTGTCTGACCCAGCTCTGTTAGAAATGCTACATCTAAATAAATCCCAATCTCTCTGCACCACATGCTCCAGAGACCTCAACCTTATTATCCCAATCAACAGAACATGCTAGAGGGACAGGTTCATAACCCAGAGACTGCCCATGCTCTGGAATAGACTTCTCATACATGTCAAGCAGAGCATCTCACTGGCCCACTTCAAGAGAAATCTTGATGAGTGGATGGGAAATAGAAAGTTCACCCCAGGGATCACTCCAGTGGCTCTGCTTAATAGAGGCACTGCAAACTAACGTTGGGCGGCATGATGCCATGGCACTTCTATGGGCTAGGCTTATAAAGGCTCCAGGGCCATTAGCCTAATACACGCCTGTGAACCTATAAGAGTTGTTTACTGTTGTTCATGGTAAATCTGTTTTCAGAGTGAGACTGTTCTGTTCAGTCAATGGCTGCCAGTGGTTTTGCTCTAAAATTTGATGCAACAGTTTAAATTAAATCCATATCTTTGTGATCACTGTAGAAATACAGAAAAAAGTATGCACACATAGTAGCATGCACACTGAAAAGTTTAAACAGTATTTTATAGTAAGTGAGGAGAAGACAGCCAAGTAATGGGAAATTGGTATTGTTTCTGAGGGGCCCATTTGGTCATGATCCTGGTCTATTTCCAGAGTGTGTGTGTTGTGCAGATAATCACTGATTTAAAGGCTATGGCTCTGGATGACTGGCGTGAAGAATTCCAAAGGGAAAAAAATATTAGCGTGGAGAAGTCATTTGTAAAAGATGCAGATGAAAAAAGAGCTATGAAACAACTGGATCTTGTGATATGCAGCATATCCTTTGTTTCTTTTTCTTTATGGCAAGACAAGCCGCTTATGCACTAAATACAACTAATAGCCCTTGACATCCTTTTCTCTCTCTTCCTCCAAGAATACAAAGTGATATTTTCAATGTGGCATTAGATTGCCTTACCTTCTTGTAGCCAGAGCAAACTGTTTTTCATCATTACATTTAGGAAAAAGATGACTATTGCAAAGAGTTAAAAGTTATGACAGGAATCGGGTGTCACTGTTCTGTCTTAACAGACTACTTTTTAAGCAAATGGTAGGTTAAAAAAAATAAGGACGTGTATAGTCTGCTTTTAATGATCATGAGTACTGTCTGCTTCCAATGAGCATGTTCATTTGAAAAACCATTAATGAAATCTCCATATGCTGTTCTCCCACTACTGCATATGTGAATACTGTAACATGACAGCATATGGAAAAAAAAGTTTGTAAGTCAAATGGGACATCACTGTTTTGAAAAAAATATTTATATTATCCCAAACTCATGTACCCTGTTACACATGAAAAATTGCAAATTTAGGACATCAAATCATATTCAGTGGGAGGAAAACTGGTATTGAATGGTGTTTACATATAACAAATTTATTTATCATCGTGGATCTGGAAAGTCTGACTGGGCAGAGCTCATTTTCAGTGGAGGCCCAGGGAGAAAACCTCACCACAGTACATTTGTATAAACAAGTGAACTTCAGGCAGGTCTCAGAAAAACAACAGTTACATTTCTCATGAAACAAACAATTACAATACTGGTAATATAAAGTTCTTACATCAACAATTGTAAGTCTGTACAGTTAGTTGTAAAATCTTGCAGAAGTAAATGGATAGATACTGCATAAGGGAAACATTATTGTAAAGTTTAGTGTTTTCATTTCAGTAAAGAAAGGTTTGCATGGAGTTCAAGATGTGCAGTGAAGTTAGTCATAAAATTATGTAGGGAGGGAGATTTTAGTAATATACAAGTTAGTAAAAAGTTCAAAAGATAGACTGAAGTAAGTTATAAAATTGTGTAGAAGGGGATGGGAAATATTAGCATTGTAAAGGAGGACAGTGGTAATACAACATGACAGAGAGCAGGGTAAAGGATTATTTCTATTAAGGCTGCCTGTTCCAAACTGGGGAATCTAGGTTTATAACTCTGATATACAGAAGAAAATATTTAGAAAGACTCCATCAAGAAGTTTTTCTTCTATGGGTCCATTTTATAGACCTTGATGTAGTCTCGAGAGTGCCTCATATAAATAAAATATTAAGTAATCTCCCTCCGATTCCTACACATACTTGATTGTACAACTCTCCACATGTGCCACACATTAGACTTACCCAGAGAAGTCACTGAGTGGCTGAAGCTACAAGCAAGGCATACATAAATCCCCAAAAAACAAGTTAATTAGGTTATTATGTGAAAGTAGGTAGAAACTTACTTTGACACCTGCAAAGCCAACGTAATGTGATAATTTTCATTCATAGATGTTTAGCAGTGCCACTGACAGAAAGGCCACTTGACATCTTGGCCTGAGAGAGAGAAACATAGTGGTTAAATGCAAGTAATTCTGGTAAGTCTTTTAGAACACTAAATACTTGAAATGTCTCTTAAGAGTTTGATATTAATAAAATCAGAAAAAGTTACTAAAAATGCACTGCTACTTTCTAAGGAAACATTCAAAGCATGCAGTAATTCAGATGATTGACATTGTAAATATTCAGAGATGTGTCAACAGACACTTACATATTCAATGTCATAAAAGGGACAGAGACTGCACAAAATGTCATCAATACAGCAGCTCCAGTAAACCATTTTGGGAGATAAATCAAAAAATACTAAGTTAAGAGTGATACAGAAAAAACATTATTTGTAGAAACTTTAATGATTTTTTTCCCATTTTTTGGATATTTAGTACAGAGCACATATTTGAAAGTTTCACCCCATCATAATCCTGCTAACTAAAGCTTTACACAGCACCCCCATATGAACTTCGTCACCAGTGAAGCATATGCCTGTATATTCCACCTGCCTAGGAAAATAACCACCTGGAGCAGAATTTTAGCATCAACTACATATGTGCATCTATCCTCTTTAGCAGACTAGCTGGCCTTACAACTAGAGAGAACACTTCCTGCAACTCAAGAAATAAAGTGAAAAGGATTAGTAGGGTGCATACAGCTCTGAAGGAAATAATTAAGAGTGATTAAAATATAGCAAGAATAGAGTACTACATTAAACAAAGAAATACATAAGGTAACATGGAAGTAGATTTGTCAAATATCACAATACACTACTTATCTAAGAGGTTCATGATTTTTGCTTGGAAGAGAGATTGTATAACAAGACGTTCATATTTCATATCCACACAAAGGGTGAAAAAGTTGTTTATATATGCTAACCATTAATGCTGGAGATGTGATAAAGCTCATGAGAACATATTAGTTTGGCCATGACCTATTCTGAACACCTTTAAGGAAGAGTGGTGCAAATTATTGCAAAGAGTGACTCAGAAAATAAAGAACTCACAAAGGCATTAATGCTATTAGGCTATGACAAATGTGTAAAATGAAGACAAAAAAGTGGACTATATAGTAGCTAAAAGAGCTATTAGAAAGAAATGGAACTCAGGAGCGGCTCTAATAATGGAAGAGGTAATTGGGGTAATGGATGAAATGGAGAACAGGAACGGTTGCATTGTTACAAAGACTTGGCCTAAATACATAGCAAGGTGGATACTGTGGCAAATGTACAAATATGTACTTCAGAAACAGCAATGACATTAATGTATTGAAAGGTACAATATTTTAAGCTGTATTGCAGTTTAATCATGTGACGTGAATTACTCTATTAATAAGCTACTGCTTTTGATTGGATTAAAATACAAAATGTTTGCCTCTGTTTACAGTTTGATATTATTCATCTTCTGGTGAATAACTGGAAGACAAACTTATAGAATATATATTAAACCCTATAAAGCAGGTCTCTAGGTAAGGCTAGATGTAATTATTCTATTGCTCATCTACTGTGTTTTACACTATGGCAGCATTTAAATCGGCTGTCATTTCATCATTTCAGACCAACAATGGCATTATTAACTTTGACCCCTTTCATCCTTGTAATTATACAAGTTTACAAGAAAAAATTATAAACTCAGTATGTTGATTACCATTTTGTTAATAAACCTACACTGACAAGGTCTAGTTGAAAACATATAAACTCAGTATGTTGATTACCATTTTGTCAATAAACCTACACTGACAAGGTCTAGTTGAAAACATGAAAAGATACCGAATGAGGTGAATCTCTCTGCACCCCCCACACCCCTACTGCTTAAATGTAACAAAATGGAGAATGCACAACAGTGGGAAAGGTCAAACCTCCTTAATGCTGCTGTTCACCCATATTCCATAAAACCACAGTGGGTACAGCAACAAAACAGGAATCAACCAAGAAAGCCGAAGATTCCTCATATGAGTGAAAAACTGTTTAAGCAAATGCTTCTCATATAGACTTATTAGCTATGAAGATAAGGTAAACTTCCTTACATCCAGTATTCTATGATCTCACATTTTGTAATGCATCCTGATTGACTTGTTAGTTAATGAAACTACCCCCCTCAGTGTGTGTGTGTGTGTGTGTGTGTGTGTGTGTGTGTGTGTGTGTGTGTGTGTGTGTGTGTATATATATATATATATATATATATATATATATATCAGATGGCGCAGTGATGCAGCAGTAGCGTCGCCTCACAGCAATCTCGGCTGGGGTGCTTTCTGTGTGGAGTCTGCATGTCCTCCCTGCGTTCGTGTGGGTTTCCTCCGGGTGGTCCGGTTTCCTCCCACACTATAAAGACATGCATCTGGAGTGAATCTCCCTGGGCCTCCACTGAAAACTGGCTTTGTTCCAAGTCATTTCCCAGTTAACAAATGTTAAATAAATAATAAATAAATAGGTGCAGCTGTGTTCAGTGATGCACAGCTTGTCATATCACAATTTATAATTTTTTAGCAAAGCACATTAAGAAACTGCACAGGATACCAGAATCTCCTGCCCCCTTGGCAGAAGTAATGGTAGTGCTTGTAAAGGACCTTCACTGGGTTCATTTCACCAAGATATTTTCAACAAGTGTGATCAGACAATGTGTGGTTAATGAACACACATTTTATTATATTTATGTACACATTACTTACATATAGCTAGTGGTGTGTTCTTAACTTATTTACTCTAGTTTGGAAGGGTATAAGGCATCCTAATAAAATGTACCATAGAGGAATTAGTATCCAAATTATTTCATAACATTTTCCAGAAATTGTTTATGTCTGTCACCGGTCGTAAGCAACATGAAGCTGATGTGCTGCTTTCTGCGTTATTGTTTAGGATTGATATAAAAATAAATAAGAATTATGTAGTGCCATGTGTAATGAGTGTTAATATGACACTTTTTTTAAAAGGATGATCCCCTCATAACTCACGTGATATAGTCAGAATATACGTTGCAATTAACATCAGGGATAAATTAAACTCCAACAGTAAACTATCAGAATGAAAGGAGTCAGAGGTAGCACGAAGTAGGTTCAGAAGGCCAAGTTCTGGTGCACATTAGTACCAAAGGAAGCTGACACAGCAATGCTTGGTGAAGGTGTGCTCTGAAAATCAAGCAATAGTGGTGCAGATTTTTTCATTAGAGGCATTGGAGGTGTCTGTCTATACTGAAATGGCCACTGACTACAGTATTTTCCAACAAGTGGATCATCAATTGAGATAAAAGAAAATGCAGAATGCAATCCACTTGTAAACAGATTTTGTATCTCTGACTTGTCATCTCCTGAAAGTGCAAGAATTGCATAATGGATCATCAGCAGCATGACCTTTCAAGAAAAGCAGTATAGCCTTTGTTATGCCAGCATTTAGGTGCAGTCCCAAAGCTGAAAAACAGGATTGCATGTAGCTGAAGCACTGAAGTCTAAATAGCAACACTTGGGAGTTATATTCACATACTAAGGTGTTAACTACAGATAAAGTTGTATCGGCAAGAAGCATGGCTGCAACATCTGCACACTGGACTAGTATGGCAGTTTCACAGTAACTTGTCATTGATGAAGACAATTAACAAAGGCCCTAACACTGATCCTTCAAGGACCCTCAAGTGTCATTTCAAGTAGGGGGTGGATTTTCAATGTTCATCTCGCTGACTGGTACCTATTTTATAACTAACTAGAAAAATGGTACACATTTTGTGGCCAATAATTATAAACTATAGTTAACCATATCACAAAAGATTTTGATAGGTCTAAGACTATGTAGGTTCAGTTACCTAAAAACTAATAGACATGGATACTGCAGCATAGCATGCTACCCAGTGCAGAAATGTCTCAACAAGGAGGGATAGGCTTGCTAAGAGAAGACATCCTGGCAGTTTCAATCACTAAGTACCAGGAGATCTGATGGAACCAAGAAGTCTACATCAGCAGTCATGACAGGACACCCAAGGCCAGGACTTAAACAGTTCCAAGTACTGCTAGGGACTCCCCTTTTTCAGCCACTAAGGGACAATAAGAATTAGTTGTAGTCTTTCTTCTTTGAACCTTGTAATGAGACAACAACCAGCTGGACTGGTGCAGAACAGTTAAAGGAAATTGTTGTTCCCTGAGCTGGATAATATATCCATTGCAACTGATTCTCTGCACTGAAGCACTATGCTGAAAAGGGGAAGGACTTCTACCGCTCAGCTGTCCAGATTTTGAAGGAATGCTCCTAACTTGTACTTTAACTTTTTTCCAGGTCTCCTAAAATTTGAGATAATTTTGAGAAGTTCTAAGCCTCTATCACCCCTTTCAGCAGAAGATTCTGGATCTATACCAGTATTTCACAGATAGTGTGAACTTTTAATGTGGTCCATTCTGGGAGAGGACCTGAGAGCTCAAAACATTGCTAAGTTGTCAGTATTTAAAAATGGTGTTGATTTATTTATCTTTTGTTGACCTGGTTAGTCCCACTAGGCTAGAGGCATCTTTTCAGGGGAGAGCCAAAGTGGTATTTGTACTTCTGGGGAAATTTGGCCAGGGCATCACGGAACTTCCCTTACTCTTTTCAATAGGTGCCAAGGGATCATTTATATCCACTTCAGCTATTACCAACTCAAGCAGATGGTATCTCAACTGAACATCTTTTCCAAAGAGTAGCACACTCAGGACTGCAGCTCCCTAAATGATGTATTACAGTGTTATCAATCCAATCATCAGGTGTGGGACTAAAACCAAGAGATGCTCTAAGTTAATGTTATGTTATGTCATGTCTCTTTCAGCTTTTCCTGGTTAGGGGTCGCCACAATGGAACTCCGGTCCGCTAATGATTGGCAGTGAATTTTTAGTGTCAAGTTGCCAGCCCGGCACCCAACCTTCAAAGAAGTCACCCCCACACAAGCATGCACCTATCTACCTGTCTTTTCAAGTTCACTTGACTGTGGGGAGGACATACAGACTCCACACAGAAGGCGCTCCAGCCAAGAATCGAACCGGAGAACCTCTTGCTGTAAGGCGACAACGTTAACTGCTGCACCATCAGCAATTAAAAAGTGTCCCTAATTTGGGGTCGTTTACCTTGTCCTTAACTCTGGAAGCAAACATCGAGAGGTATGAGTATGTTAACAGTGATGAGAAGGTCAGTCGCTGGCATGCCTCACTTCCATAAGACATAATTTAAACACATTTTCCAAATCAGCAGCTCTAAAGAGGACTGCAGGAGAGGCCAACAGTTCATTCAATTCCACCTGGAACTTGCCTGTCAAAGTCCATGGCCTGATGCCCTGCATCTCTGTACATGGGGTGTGACCTTGTGCCTCCTTGCTTGTTTAGACAGGATATGATGGATTGGTTGTTAGACTGAATGACCGGTGCCCTAAAAGAAAATTTGTCTTCAGGAATTTCAACGCCAGTAATATGGTTCAAAGGCCCAAATGTCTGAGGTGGAGTCCCTTCATCGGTAAAGGTCATTACTCATAAATCATGTAGGAACTCAAGAGTGCCTGGCATTATGACTTGTGATGGATATGGATGCAGAATGCAAGGTCAGTTTGGACATTGGTTAGAATAATTTACCATTCCAGTTCCCAACAACAGGGGTTTAAAACTATTAGAAGATCCATGTGTGTGTGAAGACTCTGCAAACACCTGTATCACATTCCTCTACAACATCAATCTCAAAGTATTCAACTGGTACCATAAAGATAGTGGCTGCCATTAGTTTAAGCAGATACAGTAAAGTCTGAGTCTGGGCCTTGCATTGTATCCTAATCCAAGATACCAAATCCATGACTACCTGGGACTTTCTCATAGAATAGGAATTAGCTGCAGCATTGCACAGTGTCTAGATCTGCATCTGTGAGAGCTATCCCCTATGGAGTAGGTCAAAAAGAGAATTTACTGCAGTTTAAGATCAGTACAAGGGATTGCAATTAGAGGAAGTGTCCAAAGCAGAGATGTTTCCAGGGATTTCCTGGAGTAGGCTATCCATTTCCATTTTTATAGGTAAGTGGGCATGTGGATGTCCTTTTCCAGTGGGCTTTAGCCACCATA
Source organism: Protopterus annectens (assembly GCF_019279795.1). Lineage (NCBI taxonomy): Eukaryota > Metazoa > Chordata > Ceratodontiformes > Protopteridae > Protopterus > Protopterus annectens. Next base: position 437,501,275 of record NC_056747.1, on the reverse strand, counting down.
GATAGCACCTTGGTAAATACTCTGGGTGGTAAAGCCCAAACAGCTAAATTTGAAGTAACATGAACCTACAGAAGGATCCTTGTGTGTATATCCCAAACACTGATATTCACAGAGTATATCACATCCAGTGACTCTGACAGCATGGGAATAACCCAGAACCAGATACACTGGAAGAACTTTACTGAAGCTGAAGTCCAGAATGGGACAGAACTCATCTGCACCCTTCAGAATTTGAAAAAAAGTTGAACCACCCCTGAGCTTGTTACTGAATGAAGTATAGCCTCCTCTATGATCCCTTTCAGCAGAAGAATCTGGAGCTGTACCAATAGCGCACTGAGACAGTGTGAATTCTTAATGGGGTCCATTCTGGGACCTAAGAGCTCCAAACATAGCTAAGTTTAATCACTTCCAGAACACATTCAAGTGTTCAACCTTAAAACCAAGGACATGCAGAGACCAGCACCCTCCCCCTTGAAAAGCCCCCAGACCACAGGACAGACTAGACTAATGCAACATTATAAAAGCCTGGCTAGACTTGAAATAGGAAAAGTGGAAAGGGATATCAAAGTTCTTTGAATGTGGTGATGGTTTGTTTTTCTTATGGCTGGTCAAAGCAATACAACACATTTGAGCTTTTCCATGTAATACTCACCATAAGCAAAGTCCCATACCATAACTTTTGTATGCTGTAGAACCCCATCTATGACCTGGGAAGTCATCACCTTACTGAACTGGAGTCACTCCCCAATTAACCCAACACCATACTCATGGGTGACTATCCCAATATATAACCCCAAATGTCTAGGTTCTAAGGTTCCCTGATAAGCTAATCTAAATGCCCAGTAGGGGGTGTTAACATCCTTGACCTAGTCCTCACCAACATGGGGGGGGGGGTGTAGCCAGACTCAAGGCCAGTCCCTACTGAATTTCACAAACTTCCAAGTCTCTCCAAAGCAGAGGTTAACAGGACACTCACTGCTCTTCTCTCTCTCAGACACAACGGCCTTCAAAACTTCAGACTCCTCATAACAATCCCAGCCCCCATCTACCATTATTTATCAAGGGGATCAAACCCTGAAATACAAGCAACAGCGTGTCAGCTGTTCGTGGCTTTAGTTTACTGTGGTTAACTGCAAGACTTCAGACTCAGCATTCATATTACTAGCTTTCTCAAGCTCCATAATCTAATGGTAGTCACTATAATATGCAAGAGATTTTAGTCGCATCACATTAACATATCTTAATGCTTAAAACACATACTTTCTTATTTTAGCTAATATCTATTAACGATATTGCCACTTCATACTATGCACTTTTCACTCTTCCTCTAAAGTAAATAATTATAGACATATTTTATGACATTAGATAAACATTAACTTAAATGAAATGAGTACATTAAACTGATAAACATATGGGATTCTTTCTCTGCTTAACTGTATTATGAACAGGATGCTCTACCCTGGAGCTTAGTCTGAAAAAAAGATTTGTGTTAAGAGAAAACTACCAAAACAGCAAAAATGCATATTGAACCAATTTGCATATTAAATATATAAATGGCTTAAAGCAACAGTATGGTGACAGTAATAATGTATTTTGAAAGAAAAATACAAAGTACTGTGAAACAGTGCATTTCTATATGACAGTAAAGGCAAAGTCATACCTCTCAAGTGTACCTCATTATGAGGAACGTACCTCATTTGGGCTCTTAAAAAGTTCAAGTTCCTCAAAGTTCCACATTGAAAGACTCACACATTCATTGTTAGGAATTTTTTTTTTTTAAGTGAAATCCATTGTAAATAGAAATGAATCATATTAATTCTTTAAAATATCTTCTTTACAAGTAAAACCAGCATATTTTAACCATCTTATGACCTTCCTAGTTGAAGTTGCTAGTAAACCATTAGTATGTGTTCCACATTTTGCCCATTTGTTCCACATTATGAGTGCTGGTGTTCCTCATTTTGGAGATGGAAGGTTGAGAGCTATGGGCAAAGTGCATATGTTTTATGTGTTAAGGGCATATTGCCTGTAGAATAAACTATGTATGTAAATACAAAGTCTTGCAACTGCTGGAAGTTTGAAAACAAAACATTTGGACTGTATTTTGCATCCAGGGAGTAGATTTAAACTACATTTAAATACTGCATTTATCTTACCACTTAAATCAGTTTGTGTGTTGCGTTTATTCTTTATCTGAAGTTAAAGCTATTAATTTAAGACATTTTCATAGGCTGCAGTGCTTTCCAAAGGGTCTCTCTGCTGTGCCTAAGTGTTCTGAGTGGACCCTCATTTTATTGCATTTTTGATAGCAGTATTCTGAATTTGATCCCCCACTGACCCTTTTCTGTTATGATTTTAAACTTGGAGATATTTTACCTGCCCACCTCCTACCATATATCTAGCCTTGGAAGCTCCTCCCAATCTTATCTTCTCTATAACTGGCCCTAGAGGCTCCTCCCAGTTTCATCTTCTCTGCTCATCTTACTGGACATTGACAAAGAAGTTGATATGGCCCACCCATTAGAATGTTCGTGTACTTTTAAAGTGCCTTAAAGTGTATATGCTTCTCATTGCTGGCTTGTCTGCCTTTGAATCACCTTATAATTAACTTATAATTAAGTGTTAGATTTGTTTCAGGTACCTTTTCTACTTGTGGATAATTGAGATGTGATTTTACATTAACAAGACTGGGACTGCAGTTGTAATTGCAGGGGAAAGCTAGTCATGTATTTCTGAGTTGGGATACTCACAGGTAGGCTTAAGTGAGAATGACTTGGTGTAGCTAAGTTGCTTGATTTTTTGATACCTTTTTACTTTTGGGTAACTGAAGTGTGTTTTCACATTATGAAGACTGGGACTGTAATTGTAGCATGAGTAGAAAGGTAGTATGGCTGTCCAAGTTGGGAAACACACAGAGGCTTAAAGTGAGTCTGCTTCATCAGCTGGAGGGTGTTTTAGGAACTTAGTAGTTTGATGTTAATCTGCACTCAAGAGCTACTTTTGCTGTGCTTTTACATTGAGAAGTTCCAAGATCATCCATCTTGTGGTAGAAAGTATTTACGTGATCTGAGTTGAGATACACTCCAGGTAGCTTAAAACATAGTCATTTATTGGCAAGAGGACACAGGAGTTAGGTTTCAGCTTTCTTCTGTCTGCTATAAATTAGGCACATTTACGTGGAGCCGTTCACCATGCAGTGGCAACTAGCTGTGCCATGTATAGCAGCAAACCTATAAAGCTAGTACTTAGGACTTTAAACTGTAATACAGAAAGGATGTGTGTGGAGCTAAGCTTAAGGCAGCTAGTTAGTACATCAAACAGCACTAATATCAAGTTACAGCACTATCTAACATCTAGCCTTTACACTAGACACCATTCATAGGACACCTTGTAAAACAAATCCCTAAACCATAGTAGTCCAAACCTAATACAGGTTTTAACAACATGGATTTGTAATTTCCTAATGCTTCTGTGGCCAGATTGGTAGATACAGACATCCTGATACCATGCAGAAATTCTGTCACTCAAACAACCTTTTAATCCCTAAAGAAAATACAGTAAGTGAGAGATGTACATACATAACTTCCTTGGAGGCAACAATCTCACTTATAAACAACGTTGTCAAGAATACACACAAGCTACATTCTTCACATATACCACTCACACACTCACACACTCACACACTCACACACTCACACACTCACACACTCACACACTCACACACTCACACACACTATACTAAGCCACTTACAAGAGCTCTTTCCACGCCTAAAAGGCCTCCTAAGCCATCAGATGGGAATGCCTATCCTCAGCAATCACTGAAGCATGCACCAAAAACACCACTTAACACCACACACAAACCTACACTCAACGATCCCCTAAGAATAAAGTTCATAGCATAAGAAAACACTTTACCTAGTACTCTTTTCATTGGGGGTTCTATTGTATAAAACAGATGCCACTCCCACCAGGCTGGACAAGGAGAAGATAAATGGTTAGTTATAGGATAGGCAATATTGTGCATGTACTCAAGTCACTGCACTACAGATACCAATATGATTCTATCATAGTCCATGTGGGTATAAATGACCTGAGACGTACCTCCCTGCACTATATGAAAACAGGCATTATGGATTTCTCTGAATATTGTGTTACAGACAAGTATGTGCTTTCCATTGAGAGGCATTCTACCTTCACCAAGGATGATGCCACATTACGAACAGAAAATGATTAATTTTAATGATTGGCACAATTTCTGGAGTCACTCCAGGGAAATCTAGTATCTATCAGCACAGTTAATACACCGGATTACTTTGCCAAAGATGGCATGCACCAGTCCCCCCTGGGATATTGACTAAAACTTTATCCACCTCTTAAAATCTTTTTTTGACAATTTCAAAATGACAAAACTATCAACCTAGAAAAAAAAAAATTAAAGCAGCCTTAAGGTATTACTGCTGAATGCTAGGAGCCTAAACAAGAAACTCAGACCCTACAAGCTCTCCTCACTCTGGAGAAAGTAAACTTTGGTGCTGTCAGAGATTTGGTTTACTGCAACAGAAAGTACTCTTAGCATTGCAAGGCTACATTGTCTTGCACATATTTAGACCAACAGCAGCACAGGCAGGGGATAAAGGTGGAGGTGTATCGATCTACATTACAAATACAACTCCAGGTTGGTTAAACAGGATGATGCCTTGGAGTTCATCCATGTGCAAGTTTCCATAGGCAAGATTCCTTACCATGTCTAGGTCACCTTTTATAATGCATGAAACTCACAGTTCTTACCTAGACTTACTAGAGGTGATCACCATCCAACCAAATACCATATTCATGGGAAACTAACTGCCCCTCTACAGACTGGGAAACACACCACCTCTAAATCAAAGGCACAATGTTTCCTGGACTTTAACAAAAACACCCTGGATCAGATAGTGTGCACTTCAACCACAAGATCAACCATATTGGGCCTACTACTCACCAACATGGGAGGGCATAGTCTCCCCCCCATGTCACGTCCTCATTGGTTAGGCTGACCACAAAGCTGCCTCCCTTAATATAAAAATCAACCTGGAAAACTCAATTACACCCATAACAGTTATCAGCTATTCTAAAGCAAGCTACATCCTTTTAAGTAACACTTTGTTAAAATTCACAAAACCCTGAGAACAAAGCCACCTATGTAGAATTATTTACAGAAACCCTGTACAAACATGTAAATGGCTGCTGGTGGAATCCTTACCTTAACATGATATACAACAAAAGAAAAATGTCATGGATAAAATAGAGACGAGAGCTCTCGGATTCAACTAACGAGAAACTAAAAGGTCTAATAAAGTACAAGGTTGGTTATGAGGTCAGGGTAGTCTCGAAGGCTAAGGACAATCACAAGGCCATCTTCAGTTATGTCAGGAACCTTTAAAGGTAACACTCAGTGTGCAGAACTGGTGGCAACTGGCACAGCCTTCACTGACCAGGGTGACAGTCAATCTACTAGCTGAAAAATGTAGCTCTAATTTCACCCTTCCACTTCCCCACCACTGCTCCCTGTGCAATCTGTTCTAGCATACACCCCCCACCTATCAACAGAGAGCAGGTCCTGGTAGCACTTAAGGCCAAAGCCACTGCTTCAATGGACCCCCGACAATATCCCCAGTTGCCTACTAAACAGCCTATAACATGACCTAGCAAGACCACTTGTGGCACTCCAACTACAGCCCCCAAAACAAATTATGCACCAGGCGAATGGAGGGCTATAATGGTCATCCCGCTTCATAAGGGTGGACCATCAACTGACCCCAGGAACTATAGACCCATCAGTCTGACAAGTCTAATATCCAAAGCCATGAAATAAAGTATCTTTAAAATGATAAAGGACATTGGCAACCTGCACACACTGGACCCATCCCAATTTGGCTTTGTTAAGGTATGTCTTGACTACTTATTCTGGTAGACTTTTATAAGAGGATCACCAAGCCTATGGATGAGGGAAAAAGGTGCATACTGCCTACCATGACCTGGGTACTGCATTTGAAACAATACCCCACTCAGGTATTGTTGACAAACTCTCAGATTTAGCCATACATCCCTACACAACTCATTGAATTGCTGGCTGGCTCACAGGACACAAAAAGTCAGGATCAGTGAGATTACCTCTATCAGAAGACTGGTCTCCAGTGGAGTACCCAAGGGCTTCTTGTTGGGCTCACAGATGTTTATCTACTTCTCAGAAGTCAAAGCTAATATCAAAGGCCTGCCTCACCAAGCTCACAGATGACTGTAAACTGGGAGCTATCACAGATTCTCCCCCATGATAACATCATTCTACAAATGGGTCTAACAAACAAATGACTGGTGACAGGGCCACGGATTAAACCTCAATGCAAAGAAATACATTATAGTGCCCTTTAGAAAGTCATTCACTCTACCTATTTACTCCATCAATAAAACACCCCTAAGAATTGACCCAACAGTTAGGGATCTGGAAACCTATGTAGATAGTACTATGGCATTTGACTAACATGTAGCCAAGATAGAAAGAGAGACATTGTATGTCATCCTACTCAAAGTAAGGGTATGGCATCCAGGTCCAAGGAAGTTATAGTACCACTCAACTGAAGACATTAGCAGACCCATCACAGAGCATTATAATGCCCTCTTTTGTACATATTTAATCAGGCAATTCCAACAGTTGAACACCTTTAAAGGTTCCTCACCAGGGGATTCCAGGGTATGAATACCCTGCCCTACACAGATTACCTTAAGAACCTATCTCTGTACTGAGTCTCCTACAGGTTACTGAGAGGTGATCTATACCTTTTATACAAGGCATCCTCAGAACTGGTTCTGATGGATCTCTTGTGCATCTACAAAACAAACAGCACCAGAAGCACTATATCCAAGGACCTGAACTTTGCCTAAATGGAACATGATGCAGAGACTGATGTGTGCCTCAAAGGGTCCTAGCATTGTGGAATAAGCTCCCCATCTACCTGAAGCAGAGTTCATCCCTGACCCTATTAAAATGAAACCATGACCACTGGATGGGAAATCGCAAATATATCCCCAGTCTGGCCCACATGTATCTGATGGACAGAAGCCAACAGTAAGTAAATTAATCCCCAACATACCACACCCCCACATAACCCTTAGCTACATCCTTACTAACATACCCCACTATACAGGTGCCCAATGAACTCTGGGATAAAAGTGAGTTGGCTTCCATGGCTACATTTATAAAGACCCTGGTGGTCATTAACTTAGTATGAACCTATAAATATGTTAAAACAAGGAAGAAGATTTACCAAGGGTAGAGCTTACCAAAAATGAGTGTGATATATACAAACTTTATTCAAAAATAAAGGGCACAACTTGACACACTTATGTTTAAGCTGACTAAAGGACTACTACTATTTCTCAAAACAGGTCTTTTAAATCTTCAGATAAGACTGATTATGATGTCACAATGAAGTCCAGGAACAAGTTTCTGTATCGATATTACTGGCTAAACAAAAAGTATACTTTATTTAGATAAACATACTTGTCCATTGTATTAATGTTCCAATTTTATGAGTTTTTTTTTAATACAGCAGCGTCTTCTATCCAGATCTTTCTGCTTGTATCCGAGTTGTATGGCTCTAGTCTGTTCTGCTTGAAGATTGCTGATCTTTTTAGATTTAAGAAAGTAAAGAACACCTTTTAGATTCTGAAAAAAGACACTATTTTACTGGAAATAGAATGTAGCACTTAATACCACATTTTAGAGATTTTACTAATGGTAAGCATGCATTCTTTTTTCGCTATTCTGTGGATAGTTATCACATCTGATGACAGGCCTACCAGTTTTCAGAGGGGGATTTGCCAAATCAATTCTAAGTTGTTTTTTGGAAAGATGTGAAATGAATTAAATTTTAATAGAGACCTAGAGCTCTCCCTGTACCATATGAAGCCCTCCTGAAGGTTTAACACTTTTGGAATCCAACTTGTAAAGAAATTAACCAGATTTTTCTCCTTCTATTTCCTCAGCTAATTAAAATGTCCTTAACATTATTTCTTCATTCCAAGTTTACTAGGTCATCTGCTTCATCCAGTAGCTAGTTATTTTGTTTTAGCAAAAAAATTCACTGCAGCATTTCTGGTCACCCAGCCATACCTCAATGCCACTTAAACTTTTTTCCACACTGTTTATGGGAGCATTTTATTGTTGGATCATAGTTTTTAGAAGTTCAGACTGTGTACTTCATTTTCATGTATACAGTACTATTTGATCCGTATTGCCTATTTTTAAGGATAATCATTGTATGGATGATAAGATCGTCTGAAATCTTTCTTTGAAAAGATGGTCTCTTGCCAAATAGTTTTGGAAACAGACATTCTTCAAGAGGTCTTTTGATATGTATTCGGACATTTTTTGAATTATAATTTTTTGATAATTTGATCTTGAGACAATATTATTGCATAATCAAAATTACTTCGTTGTTGAATATGCTACTAAATAGAGACGAAGAAACATTGACTTGTACACAGAATGCTACGTGACAGATGGTAGGGAGTTTTTTTTTATTTTTTTTATCTTTTTTGACAGACTAATGCCTTGTAGTTGTTGCTTCTTAAAATTGCTGCTATCGGTGCAAATAGGTTGATATGCAGAAAGCAACAATTTATTAAAGGCATGCTAGCATGTTCAAAGTCTGCTCAAGATCAAGAGAAATGAAGCTGCTTACTGAGTACAACTTGACATCATGGCATAGGAAAGGTGGAGGGAGCTGATATAGCTCTTTACACAAATAAAACTGTTAGGAAAATGTGTAATAGTAACATGCATGCTTAGTGCATTTGAGGTTTAAAAGGGTTAATACATTTATTCTGTTCACACTGCATGAATCTGCACAGCTATTAGAAACTTAAGAAGCATTTCATTTCTGCTAATGTCATGAAAATAACGAGACATTTAATTTCTGCTAATGTCATGAAACTTAGCAAAGAGATATTCTTTTCTGCTTATGCTATGAGAAAGTACGCTGCGGCTAGAAGCTTTGATAAAGGTAACAATAGATGCTTGAAAGTATAAACCATAGTCAGCATTACTTGTACCAAAGCTAGAAATGTACCTTGAATCTAGACAATATGTAACACATGTATTAGAACAGTACAATTGAAGAATTGAAAAGTTAAAATGGGCTAAAATAAGCCTAAGGCCAGGTTGTTTTTCTCAAATGTTTTGCAAAACAGCAGATAATCTAACTTAGCAATAAGGCTAGTAACATTTTCTGTAGAACCTACAGAAAGCTGTGTCTAACTACGTCAGCAATAGAATAGTAACATTTTCTGTGTGACAGGAAGAGAACTGTATAAGAATAACATACTAATCACCAGTAATTCAGACAAACCTTGTGCCTACATGCTTTGTCTCCTTGCTGCAAGTAATAAAGGGTGCCTTGCTTGAATCTAACATGAATTGGTCTTTGAAGTTTTTTCCTTTGACAAAAACAATCATCACTGCATTACTGCATAATATAACTGCATACTTTGATCATGATCAATCATACCACTCATGAATATTAATTCCTTCCTCTTTCCATATAAAAGCATTTTTGTGCAGACCTCGTGTATTCTTTTTAACAGGAAAAGAAAACACTACACTGCAGGGTCATGTATTATAACTCATCTTAATCAAAACAAATTAACACACTATGCTTGTCATGACATTACTTTTACTACATTCATTATCTTGGAATATATGAATTATTTGTTATCTTTGCAAGTTGGAATATCAGTATATGTTGGGGAAAGTAACATTAGTAGCTAGTTATCCTTAAGAAAGGAGAATTTTCTCTCTCACACACACACACAAAATGCATGCAATACTTTTCACTTTGACATTTGTTCTATATCTTGGACAAAGGCAGGTTATATTAAAAAAAGGATGCATTTTGACAGCAAACAAGGGTTACTTGAATACTTAGTCTTCCAGCATATCTCGTTTTATTTTCAGCTACAAATCATAATTAACCCAAAACTTATTTTCACAACCTGCTGTAATGCAGTTGTTTACAACATTTTTCAGATAAAGACAAACTGATTTGTCTAAACAAGTACACCTCTTAACTGTCACCATACCTCTCAACCTCTTAGCACAAGAAATCTGGACAAAGTCTAAAATAATGTAGGGCAAAGGCCAAAAAATAGGGGCAGCTTTTAAATATTGCTCTTATAGACTTAGAAAGTTGCTAGAATAGTATTTGTCTTAGCATGCATTTTCTGAAGGAAATGAAGTCTGAAACTCAAATGTATGATGTTATTTCAAATCCTTAGTGATTTGCCAGAAAAACACACATTTTATGAGGAATAATCCAAAAATATGTGGCAAAAATCTGGACGTTCTGCAAACATCTGGACAGTTGAGAGGTATGAATGTTACAAGTTACTTACTGATTCTTACTCACTGTTGTAACATTCTGCTTTTCCCGGTTAGGGGTCGCCACAGCGGAACTCCAGTCCCCTAATGATTGGCAGTAGATTTTTATGTACCGAGTTGCCAGCCCTGACACACAACCTCCAATGAAGGTACGCCCATTCACTACTCATTCTAAAGCACAAATTCAAAATAATTTATGATGCTCACAAACCCTACAATCACAAGTGTATTTGGTTGTGTTGTGCTTGGCACTTGCAGGCTCAAGTTGTGTCACACATTCTTCCTACTTCCCACTTCTTTTGTCATGCATTTTGAAGGAAGGCTAAGAGGCATGTGCTCTATGAAACAATAACAAATGCCACTGTGAATGCAAGACTCATGTCAACAGGAGCATAATGTCAGTAATACAAAATGGATCTCTGTCAAATAAAAAGGCAAATTGCACCGATGGGACTACTAGTATGTGGCAGGATACAAAAACAATCCTTTTGTTTCTAATTTTTTGAGGTTTATGTGGGAATGTGTTTCTAAAGCCTCCTATTGTCTTAAAACACCTACAATTGAAAAGCAGCAGAAGTGTATACAAAAGACAGTAACTGCTAAGTACCCTGCAGAAAACTCATTTTCCATTTACGCACTCTGCTAACTCACACCACTCTCATTCCCTGTCCAATTACACTACTGCAATCTTTAACAAATCAATAGCTAGTATTGACAAAGGCTAGTTAAACCATTAACCAAGTAAGTGTTTTTATACAAAAAAAAATAAATAAATAAAAAGCATCCGCATTAATGTGAGTGTCAAATAATCACAACCAATTTATTTGGCAATAAGCAGCCTGCTAGCACTGTTGTGTGAAACATTACCTTGCAGAAGAAAAATGTACATAAATACAAAACTGTGTGTTTACCCGAAATGGAATCTGTAGTAGCCTGCTGGTCTACCTGAAAGTCGGTTATAATCCTGTCAATCATGTCCAGTATTATCACAGTGTACAAACATTTTCACAAATTGCTTTCACAGTGGGACGTTACTGAACTACCTACATGCTTGGCATTATTTTGAAGCTTAAAAAAAAATCAGTCTGTTCTTCCAATAGCACAGAATTACAAGTTTCAATAGTAAAATTTGACAATGATGTCAATTTGAGTGGGCAAGCTTTGTAACCATGGTTCTCAGGAAATTTTAATATAGAACCACTGAAGCCTAGCAATGAATGTGAAACCAGGAGTTTAGAAGATAAAAACCTGCTGCAGAAACCCTGTCAGCAGTATAAAGGAAGAAGATCCACTCAGCACAACTGTTTTTGCCAAACCACTCAGGATTATAGTTGGTCATGAAAGATATGAAAGCCAGATATGAATGTTTCATAATTCTTATTCCTCAGGAAACGCATACTTATGAAAAACCTGTTGTTCTATTAGTTTTCTATATGAAGTAATATTAAAACAATTCTCTGATTCTGGGCCTTTGTTCCTCATTAGTTTTTGCTTTGTCCTTAATTCTTGAGCAAAGAATTTGAGTGGTGTGTCTATATCCTTCACATGGCTGCTAATTAGCACCACACTACTTGCTTTTCATCCATGAATCTAAGCTAGTGTATGCCTGTCTACATACACTTATAAATGGATACTTTAAGCACCTCCATCTGATCCTGAAAGTTTAAATCTGGTTATAATGTACCAAGTGAGCTGAAAATGAGCCACACAAACAGACTGATAAGTAGCAACACTCACAACAAAAAGAGAAGACAAAAGAGCTACTGGTGGACAGAAGCCATATGTATACAAGAGAATTCTCAGTTTAGATGACCTTAGTTTAAGCAGGGAACTTAAAAGATATACAGTCGTTCTCTGTATTCAAGTCTCTTTTCCCATGGACCACCTCTCATATTTAATGCTAACATTAATAGTGCTTTATATAAACACAGGCTTATTTGCACACAAGGTAAATTGTTTCCTGTTTATGTTCTCAAACAAATACCTGTAAATATGAGAGGTGGTCCAATGGGACAAAGACTTTATTTGAGAACTACTGTGGCAGGTTAGCTTGGATGCTGCTGTCTACCCTGGGTTGAACAATTGTATATCATTAACTTATGTGCTTAAACTAAGAGTGACTAAACTACAAGGGTTCTCTTATATATGGCTTCTTTACGGCTGTACACTTTTTTCACCTAGTGAATCTAGTCAGAAACAATACATTTCTTCAATATACATTTTTAGTGCATAGCATTTTATTACACTTAATTGTGATCTATTCATTTTATTGAGATTCTACAATTTTGGTGCACAGTTAAACTTCTTTGCAACATGAATTGAACTAAGGATTTATTTGATTTAATTAACTGATTTATTAATTGATGGAATTTTGTTATTGGTTGTTTTGTTACATGTGATTTCTCAAAATGTATATTTATTGATTTTAATGTTAAGGTACCATCGTTCTGGTGAAGTTCAACTGTGTTAATGGACGAAAGTGTTCAACTTTGCATTTGCCTATTTTCTTCTTTGTATTAAACAGAATATTTAATTTTTGGGCTATGGGGGGGGGGTTCTTTTCTCTTGGGAATGGCTTTGCCAACCCTTCTTCTGGTTCTGATTCCTTTATGGATCATATATACATACAAAATAAATGTGTAACACCATTTGTGAAAAGAACAGTTTCTTCAGGTTTCTAGAGTGCCAAAATAAATCATTCACTTTATATGCCAACAGATTCAAATTTAAACAACGTTATTAAATTACAACTGCAACAGTGGCATAGGTGCACATTCATTAATAGAAAACAAACCGCAGTAATAATTTTCACTGTTTTCATGCAGTAAAGATTTTAGAAATTATAATGCAGTGCAACATTACATAAATTGATCAATTTCTGCTACCCCATAAATCTCACTCCTCCTCCTGAGCATTATTCTGCATGTCTTGCTCCCTAAAATTATTTCTCTATAATTTGTTCTCTTTTCTGAAGATCCTATTTCCAGCTCTTTTATCTCCTTTATGATATTAAGTACTTCAGTTACAATTGGTTTAAAGCTTGATTTCTATTTTTTATTAATTGCTTATTTTTTTGGCAGTCAAAAGGTTTAAACTTAGTAAGGCCTTACTATATCTGGGCAATTCAGATTCTATATCCTAGCCCAAAACCATAATTTTCTTTGTTACAACCATTTGCTCACTGAAGACTTATAATAATGTATTCTCTAGGATACTTTTTAAAATCTGACAGCTTATTACATTTCCAAAAACATGTTCCCAATTACCTTTTTCCCATAACACCTTCACAATTTGCTATCTACCCGAGGAAAATTTCTCTGAAGTCTGCTTGGGATATAACAATATCTATTGCAAACACTTGCAAGCAAAAACCCTAAACCTTTTGGAATTTGTTGCACAATTGTGAGCCATAGAGATACCCTCCTATTGCTTTTGTATTTTGCCTTTCTATTCTCTCTTCCCAGACTTTTCAAACGCCCTCTAATCAATTCTTACAATTATCTTGCAATACTTTATATGCCCTAATTATTCCTTTAACAGCTACTTGTGTTCTAACCTAAACTAAAAACTCTACAAGAGCTAGACTTTCATTTAACAATCCACTGTCCCATTCTCGTTGTCTCTATTCTGTTATCAATTTTCTTAAGAAAATGCCCTCTGTAGCAATCCCAATATAAAGGAACACTGTCACAAAAACATCACAAATGGGATAATCAGCTCCATGACTGACAGCTCCGACAGTGTGATTGCATTATTCTGACATTCATCTTATAAAACCTGCTTTATTCTATTTAGGGTTGGACGAAACACAGCCTATCCTGACAATCAAAGGATACAAAGCATGGAACTCATTCTGGATAAGACACCAGTCTGTCATAATATGCACATACTGACAAAAGCGTACACCCCACCCCTATGGGCTAATTTACTGGATTGCCAGTTTGAAATATTGGTATGTATTTCAGATATGGGAGGAAACCAGAACCACCAACAAAAATTTCAACAAAGAAAGTGCATACAGATTCATCACGGAATGCACCATGCCAGGAACTAAACCACAGAATGAATTGCTGTGCTGTTTCAGAAAAATGAATAGAAGATTATGTAAACTAGGTCATATTCCCCAAATACACTTGAGGTATGAAAATTAGAAAAGCTGATCAGCCTTCATCCTGATATCTTAAAAGCATGTACAGACTTAACAGACCATATAACATTCCTTCCCTCAACTGCAAATTTCTTCCCCAACAAACCCAACTGAGTAACCACCTCCTTAAAATTACAAGGAGTACACAACTCTGTGTCAGCAATCATCCCTTCTAGCTGCCCCACCAAGAAAGAATGTTACCCTCAGCTATTTATTCTGAACTAAGGTCCACTGTACACTTGAAGAGGGATTTTTGAGGTAAAACTGTGCATGAATGCAAATGTAATCTTTAAGGTCTCCATTATCCAATCAGAGAGAGACAGCAAGCAGAACAAAGCTAGTCCCCTAACCACAGTATTTAGAATTGTTAATGGCAATTACATAGACAGGTAACACTGGATCTGTAAAACTTCAATCCCCAGACCCAAGTGCTGAACTAAATCTGTTCTTTGAAGATGTATATCAGCACAGCCTTACTTCTGAGGGCTGTGGTTATGTAATAACCCAATTGTGTTACTGGTGGTAAACCAATGTGTTACATGAGCACAAGTCAACAAAAAATGCAAAATGCAAAAATTGCATAGAAAAAAAACTGCTGCTTACAATCAATGTTTAGAAATTTGCAAAGCTGAAAAATATGCATTCATAAAAATAATGTGGCACATAACAAAACATTTAGGAAAACTATCCTTAGAAGTAGAAAAATTAATTCCCAGAAACATGCAAAATAATTTACAACTATGACAGCAATTGGGGAAAACTACAAAAAAGAACCAACACATGTTAATGTTTAGTATCTTAACTAAATTAAATAAAGCAAATACTCTAAGGACTGTAAAGTTATGATGTTCTACAAAACAAACCATGAACACACAAGGTCAAACATACAAATTCAGGCAAAGAAAACACAGATGTAGTGGACAACTTATTTTTCAAACAGGCAGTCTGAATTTCAAAATTCTAGGCTCCCTATTATGCTGTTGCAGGTTGTCGAATGTGGCTTTATCGAAATGAAAAGCATGAAATGGCAAAATAGACTGGGAAAGACTTTGCTTGCCTGCTTTCGCTACTTTGCCATTTTCGGCACTTTAGTTTGATCTCAGAGTTGATATATTTAAGTATGGGGTCCCCCACATTATGAAATGTTTTACAGTTTTTTTTTCGAACAGCGATTTTTTTCCCTTGTTCTGAGGCTTTGACTTTGTAAGCATTTGCTTACATGGGGTTGATTATGTGTCGTTCGCTCTTCTGAGCATACAATATCATAATATAGACCCAATTCTAGACCACTGTGAACTACTAAGCAGTACGGTTCCAAATACAGAAGAGAGAGACAATATAAAACATCAGAAATAATCTACAGTCATTGTAACCCTTTCTATAAATTAATTCTTAAGTAAATATTGTCAGTATTTAATATGTGATATGATTATCTGTGACAAATGAGGATATGGTGAATCCTTATCAGATTATTTCATTTTGGAAGTCAGGGTGCAGTGTGGCAATCATGTTAGCAGCTGTGTTTCACAGCTGCTCTGGGATGACTTTTTACTACTTACAGACACATTTGAGACATTTTCAGTTTCACTCAGCTTCAGAACCATGAAGGTCAGGGCAAGCAGTTTAATTAGTATCCTCTATGGTACAATTTTAAACAAACAGAGCTACTCAAATCCCAGCTATAGGACAACAACTAGGGTTTATATCCAGGCACCACCAAATCATACCTACTTGTTGGTTCAGCTTTCTTTTTTCAAAAAAAAAAATATTTTGTTTTCATTATAAACATATGCAAATGTACATAAAACAAATACAACAAAACAATAACAAAACTATTTACAAAATTTATATTCATCCATGATAAAAATCATTTTTATCCATGATACATTATCAGTATTTGTTCAAAAGGTTTTCCAGTTTTTGCCATGCTATTTTTTATGAGTAATGTTATGAATTCTATAACAAATGTTTTTTAGTTCTTTTTTACAAACAACTTTTTGCTAAATTAATAAAATCTTTAAACATCAAATCTTGTTTACTTTTCCAGTTCAAAGTAGTAACTTTTCTGGCAATTGCAAAAATTGACCACAGTAACTGAATGTGAGATTTAGGTATTACATTAGGTATAGGAACATTGAATAGGACTAGTGAGTAGGAAATATGACAGTTATCAGACCATAAAGCATTTACAAAATATCTGAAGTCTTTCCAGTATTGAACAACATTTCTACATTCAATGAACATGTGAACCCAGTTGGTCTCTAGTAATTCATCACATTTCCAACATTTACTTTCACTGTTTTTGAGTATAAGATTTTATGTGGAGTATAGAAACTCCTATTCATAAATTTCCATGTATACAATCTCCAATATAATGAAGTAGAGGTACCATACATAGAATTCAATAACAATTTTTTGGATTTATCAGATATTTGTTCCCCAATAATCTTTACATAGTAATTCCAAAAATCTGAGTCAAACTTTAGAGTCTCTTCTCTTAGTATCTTATAGATAGGTGAGATACTTAATATTTGTTTATCTGTCTTTTCAAAACACCTAATAAGCTGAATCAAACTAGGTATAGATTCAGGCTCTAGGTTGATGATACTCTCATTTTGTTTTCTATAAACTGCTGCAATGAGTGTACAAACAACCATTGATGTTGAAAGAATCTAGGCAATCGGGGAAAATGCTATAGGGAATATAAGAAATAAAAATTGATGTTGTAATTACAGTCAATTATATTTTTAAAGTTATTAAATATTTGATTAATGCCATAAGAAAAATGATCAAACTTCTTATTAAACAAAATTCACGTAAAAGCCAATGAATTCTACTTATTCCACATTGTTCCTTAAACTGATTTTCTATAGTTCTGACATCAGTTATATGAATCTCATGTATTGTTTTCTAGCCAGATATATAGGTAGGTGTGATCCAATGTAATATTACATTAATTATAACTGATTTGGAATAAAGATCTAAGCTAGGGAATGCTATCCCATTACTGTTCCAAGATCTAAAGTGCCATTTATATGCAATCCTAGGTTTTAAGGGGAAACCAAAACATTTTAAGTAGCATGGAATCTAATTTTTTAAAAAAAAGTTTTTGGGAGGGGGTAGTATCAATGAGTCTATATAAAACAAAATGTTAGGTAAAATTATTTTTAAGAGAGCCTATCCTCCATTGTGAAGAACATTTTATTCCATATTTTGATTAGTTCACTAATTGTGGTTATTAAATTATTGTAGTTTAACAGACTCTTTCCATGTACTCTTTATACGGACACCCAAATATTCTAATACATCATTCTCCCAATTAAACAGGCTATTCTCTCTTTGGTTTGTTGATCTTTTTGTTAATTAGTAAAGTTTTGGATTTATTTTAATTAAATTTAAGCCCTGGAATTCTTTCAAACTTGCTTAAGGTATTTATAACATCATGCAAAGAACCATTAGCATCACCCAATGTTAACAACATATCAGCAATTAATTGCATCTTAGGATAATAGTCCTTATTAATTTGAAAGCCTTTTATATTTTGCTTGTTTCTGATATAAGTAGCAAAAGGTTCCACTGAAAGAGCAAACAATAATGGTGACAAAGGACAACCTTGTCTAGTTGCCTGGCTCATAATATCTTTATAAAGAGTTAGGGGTGGGACCCTTAGTGGTCCCAGAAAGGGTGTCAGGTGTCAAGGTGTAAAAAATTAAAAAAAAATTCAGATAGGCCAGAATTTTGAGAGAGGTGGGGGAAGGAAGGGTCTATCATCTTCTACCTCTTCTATGAGGCTTTTGAATTGCCAGTTTTTATGAAATAAAATATCAAAACTTTCTTCTCTTTCTTCTCTCAATTGAAGGATGGAATGGTGGCTGCATGAAGGAGGAGTGTAAAGAATTACAAGATTTGCATGTCTCTCTGAACAGGTGGGTAAGCATTACAATGTAATGTGGTTTTGATGCTGTGCAGCCCTCCAGGTGGCTGCCACTGGTTAGTTCTTCTTCGAGAGCACGCCTGGGGCTGAAGGATCAGAATTTATCTGACCATGTTAAGACATCCCTTGAGGATTTTTAGTGGTGGGGATAGACATGATCCTATTTTTACATAAGCTTGTGCCCCACTATAAATTTTCATTCATAAGTTGACAAAATCTGAGGAGAATTCAAAGCCAATCAGAATTCTTTGTAGCTAAGACCAACTAACCAACTAACAGAATCTAAAGGCTTTTCTATGTCTAGGCTAATAGTTATTGTCTGTATTTGCATGCTATGTCTATTAATGATAGTAATTTAATAATGTTATCTTACACTTTTTTATGAAGAATGAACCCTGTATGATCATTATGTATTAGATTAGATAACACTTTATCCTATTAGCTAATATTGTCATGAACATTTTATAATCGGTGTTTAGTAACGAAATTGGCCTATATGAATCACAAGATTTGGGGTCCTTACCTTGTTTTAATATGGGGAAGATAATTGAGTATTTCCATAATGGGGGTATTATACATTTTTGCTTAACCGTAGTAAAGGCTCTCATCATTTTATTATATATTCAGGAAAAATCTTATATAGTTCATGAATTATTCCATCCAGTCCTGGAGCTTTATTGTCTTTTAATTTTTTTGTTTGCTCTTTCACTTCTGTTAGTGTTATTTGGTTTATTTAATGTGTTATTTTGTTGCTTGACACCTTAGTAGTTATATTTTCTCGAATAAAAGTATTTATTACATTATCTGTCTCCAAAAGTGGTGTTATTTACATCTTTACAGTAGTTTTTGAACACTTCTAATATGCCCATTAAGGTTGATGTACTCTTAATTGAACCATTACTTTTATATTTAATCTCATTAATAAGATTTTGATTTTTTTTATCTTACCACTATTTTATGTAGATATTTGGGATTTACAGCATAAGATTGTAATTTAAAATTTTCCAAGTTTATGGCTACCATATGATTCAGAACTTCTAAGTATTTTTGATTTAATTTAGTAATTTTATGTGCTACTTTATTTGGTTTTGTGTCCATTTTTATCTTGTCTATGTTTTTTTTGTAAGTTTAAAAGTTCTTTGTCCTACTCTCTCCTTTTTTTAAGGTACCAAGATTTTATTCTACCATATATATAAACTTTAAAGTTGTCCCATAGTATAGTATCAGTCATTTCACCATTATCATTTGTTTCCATAAGCATGTCTCTTTCATTAGCCATTCCCTAAAGTCTTTTAACTTAGAAATGTAAGCAGGAATTCTCTGTAGAAATCCTAAACCATCTGTATGCGTAGTTAATGTAAAGTTTATAGCATTATGATCCGAAAGTGGATAAGTCATTATAGATATGTCACTTATTTTAGGGTATATATTATTTGATACAAAGACTTTATCAATGTTTATGTACCAAACCAATATGAATAGCGAGTATAGAATAAGGAATAATGTTCTCTAAGACCATGTATATCTTTAAGGTTCATCTGGTTTGTAAAGTCATTTAACTTCTTGGCTCGAGATGTTAGTTAAATTTTAACATTTTTAGAAGTATAATTACCTGATAATAGGCAGTTAAAATCACCTTGTGCTATCATTTCCCCTTTTGCATTTAAAGTTTTGTTCAGCTTTCTGAAACTTGAGAACTTAAGAAGACTCTCTCAAGGGCCAGTGATCAGCTGTGTGAACAGGCAAGTATTTAGGTGGTGATACACAGGTATAATGTGGATAGAGAAAAGGACCAGTTAAAAAGTTGGCTCATTACTAAGTAGTAAGTCTATTCTTCTACTATTCCCATTCTTTCATTCCCTAGGTGTTTATTCAATAACCAAGCTTCTTTCACCTTCTACAGGGCACTGCTTTGGTTCTGACTTTAGCTGTTGAATACTATGAGATGTAAATTAGCATTCCTGTCATTTACATGTATTTTATGTTCATAGGTAGGTACTAGGCTATTGGCCCTAGGGCCTAAATAAACCTAGCCATAAAGGTACCCTGGCTTTCGCCATCCAAGAAAATTATTTTCCTGTGCCACTGTCAAGCAGAGTCACAGAAGTGATCCCCGGGGGAATTTCCTATTTCCTATCTAATTATCAAGATTTTTCTTGAAGAATGCTAATGAGGAGCTTTGTTCGATATCGATAGGTAGTTCCAGAGTATGGGGAGTCTCTGGGACAGGAATTTATCCCTCCAGCATGTTCTGTTTATTGTGGTGACCAGGTTTAGGTCCCTAGAGTGTGTAGCTCGGAGGGATTGGGATTTCTTTAAGTGGAGCATGTCCAACAGCTCTGAGCTTGACATAGCTTTGTATGTTAGGCAGAGATCACCTCTGAGTAGGCGATATGTGACAGAGTAAAGCTGGAGTTTTCAGAGACTGTCTGCGTAGGACATCTGTTTGAGGCCGGTAATCATCTTTGTGAGGTATTTCTGTGGCGTTTCCAGTTGGTGTAGATGTCTTGTGAGGTACATACCAAAAGGGGCATTGTACTCTAACGGGTCTAATGAGTGATGAGTAGAGGAGAACAATGATCTATTTCTTCCTGGATAAGAAATCTTTTGTGATGAGGTGTGCCACATAGAAGGATTTCCTGACTACTGTGGTGATGTGATTATCAAAGGACAGACTACTGTTCACCTGTGTTCCAAGGTCTATTATCATACTTTTGGTGTTAAGTAGACTACCGCCTATGTGGTTGTTCATGGGTACAGAGTTTTTACCAAAGGGGATGACAATGCAATGCACTTTTTGGCATTGAGCTTGAGGCCATGCCTTTGACACCAGGCATCTGTCTCAGTGAGGCCTTTTTGTAGGATGTCCACAGCATTAGGAGTTTCGATTATGGCTCCTAGTTTGCAGTCATCTGTGAACTTTGTTAGCCAAAGACTTTCTGTGTTATCCTGTACTTCAGAGAAGTAGATACCAAACAGGAGAGGACCCAGGACTGAACCCTGTGGTACTCCACTTGTCACTGGTCTGAAGTCGGATTTGGAGTCTGCTACTTTCACAGTGTGGGTTCTGTCAGTGAGCCAGCTGGCAACCCATCTTGTGACATAGGGATTTATACCTAGTTTAGTGAGTTTATCTATAATTCCAGAGTGGAGGATGGTGTCAAAAGCCTTGGCGAGATCTAGACAGGCTGTGTGAACCACCTTACCTTCGTCTACAGCTTTGGTGACTGCTTCAAAGAACTCTATCAGGTTTAGTAGACATGATCTGCTTTTTACAAACCCGAACTGGGTAGGGTCCAGAGTTTGGAGATTACCAATAAATATCTTTGTTTATAAGTTCCATGATGATACGTTCCATGGCCTTGCAGACCAGGCTCGTCAGGCTAATGGGGCGGTAGTTCCCGGGGCCCGTGGTGGCTCCACCTTTGTGGAGTGGGATAACCATCGCTGTGCACCATTCAGTGGGCACAAAGCCAGAGGTGAGGCTATGACTGAATATGGTACTTAGGTGGGGTGCCAGTTTGTTCTGTAGTTTGTGTAGAACACAGCCTGGGATGTTGTCAAGTCCCATGGATGCTGTGTTTTTGGCTTTGGAGAGTGTAGTTTTTACCTGTGCAGCCATGATTACAGGGGTGAGAGGGGGGTAAAGTTAGCACTGACCCTATCTGCCAGGATGTTGGCAATATCAGTTGGTTCTGTATATTTAGTGCCATTGTGCTGTAACTCAGAGCAGATCTGTGTGTTGCCATTGAGATTCTTGACATAGCTATAGAATGCTTTGTGGTTGCCTTTAGAATCAGTGGCGATTTTGTTTTCGTAACTAGCTTTGGAGGATTTTATGAGGGATCTCAGCTTCTTACTGAGGCTGACCAGGGAGTTCCTCCAATCATGGGATTTTACTCTTTTTTGCAACAGTTTCTTCTGTTGTAGAGTTTGTTTATGGCAGGGGACCACCAAATTGGCTTTACTTTTTTGGAGAATAACATCTTGGTTCTGTTAGGGATAGCACGATCCATGCACTCGTGTAAGTGCTTATAAAGTGCATTTGTGTAGGATTCAGCAGTCATACCTCTACTGTCCATCTGCATGGGTGTTGCAAAGTTTGCCACATCTGTCTTAAGAAGTGTGAAGTTGGATTTGGAGAAATTATTTATGGTAGTTTCCCTAGTGGGGGTGGGGTGGGGCAGGATGTGGATGTCTAGGGTGATTTGCTTGTGGTCGGATCTGACCGAAGAATTGACCTTTGGTGTGGAACACTGGTCACCCATGTTGGTAATGACCAGGTCTAGGATATTGCTGCCCCTAGTGGGGGTGTGAATAAGTTGATCCAAGGCGTTGGGATTTATGAATTCCAGAAAACGTTGAGCAAGAGAGTTGGAACATGATAGTTTTCCCAGTTAATGGTGGGGTAGTTGAAATCACCCATTATTAGGGTGTTGGGTTGAACCTTAATATTTTCCAGTGTATCAAGAAATGAGTGGGAATCCTGGGGCGTGGTGGGGGATCTGTAGCAAGCTACAATTTGGATTGCAGTCTTGCCCAGAGTTAGTTGCAATTGGATAATCCCGGATGCATTATGCTCAGCAACTAGCCTGGAGGTGTGGATATCCTTAACGAATATGGACACACCTCCGCCTTTTGTGTTTCAGTCCAGGTTAGGTGGCCAAAAGGTGTGGCATGAATTATAGCCTGGTAATGCAGGGGTGCTCTCTGGAACCTTGAATCAGGTCTCTGACGCTGCACAAATGTCGATGCTCTCCATTTTAAGGAGTGCCTCAAGTGAGTGCATTTTGAAGTTTAGACTTCTAGCATTGAGTAGCAATACTCTCAGATTTTGCTTGCTTGTACCCATTATGGTGGTGAATTTGTCATTTGAACCTTGCCTAAAAAAGGCACTATAGGGGTGGCAAGAGCCTTCGCCAGTATCTGGAATCCCAAGGGTGACAGGTGCAGACCATCTCTGGCAAAGCATCATGTTCCGTCGATTATGTCATCACAGGCAGACAGATACTGGATCCCCTTAGAATGACACCAGAAGCTTAGCCAATTTTTGAAGTCAGTCATTTTGTCCTTGCACTGTGGTATCATTCTGGGTGATGGCAGGATGCTACTCACGGCTAGGTATCATCTTTCTTAGCCTCACTTGCTCTTCCACTGCTGAACTGTGTTATCTCATAAGGATTATTCATCTGCTTATGCATATTATATTGCTATTTATTTATGCTTGTACAAATTGCATTCTTTACTGCATTGTATTGTATATTTCTGGAGGTCTTGTATTTTTATATACCCCAGGAGTGTCTGAAAAGGGTCCGTCACCAACCAACTAACCCAGTCAACAAACAAAAATAAATACATATTTGTATTATCCTGTATTTTCTATGTCTTCCTAATTAATGACCGAGTTAAGGAGTTCCTATCACAGACTTAAAACTACATCTAATTTATTCAGAAATCTGCAGTATATCCGAGATGCATGTATTCTTGGCATATACAGGCACCTTAAACTGTATTGTTCATTATTTGCTTAAGTCAAATGGTCTGTACCTTTTACCACTTAGAACCCTGTGCACATAAGCATTATGTAATTCAAACAAACAGCACAGCTGAATGAATATGAAAACGGGTACAACATACATAGTATTATATTGATCTATCTACCACTTTTTGGAAATAAATATAAACGGCCAAGGCTTGATGCCCATTTTATAACTTTAAACCAGTAAACAGAGATTTCTAGGTGCCTCAGTACAGCTACAGCAACTGGCTTCCATTAGATATTTTCCTTGTTGACAGGACCAGTGACGTCCCCATGAGAAGTATCTGCTGACAGGTAAGACTCTTAATGGGCTGCTGCTTGTACACAAATGCAGAAGAGAGTTGTTTTGTTGATGATGTTATGCACATTAATAAAAGCATTTTAATTTACAATTCTGTGATTCAGATATATGAAAAATCAAGAAGCAGGAAGTATTAATCTGTCAACCAAATTTGAGTGCACCAAAAAATAAAATACGGAGCCAAGATAACAGCAGACTAATAAAACCAAAGGAAAACCTCGACAAAGAAGAATGACACTACTAAGGTAAACACGGGCCCTGTGAGTGCTCACCTTAAGGACACGGAAGTGAAGTATAACAATGCTTTAGTTCTAAAATACAATAAAAACACTAACGAAATTCAGAACATAATATGCAAGTATTGGGAAATCTTGATGCAACATAGTTTGGAAGCTTTTCTGAAACTCCCTCTATTTAGTTACAAAAGGGGACAAAATATGAAAGATATTTGAAAATAATCCAAGTGGTAAAACAAGTAGAACAACCAATATTAAGAAAATGGACACTTAAATGTGGTATGTGTAGTCAGTGCAAGTACATGGCACACTGTGCAAAATTAAAATTGCTCACCATGGAGACCCCATTTAAAGGGACAAAGTATTTCAACTCTCTATCTAAAAGCATTGTTTATTTTGCTTTTTGTCAGAATTGTTCAAGTTATTGCATAAGAAAAACAGAGAGATATTTAAGGTCAATAGTATATGAACACTATTAGGACATAGCAAAACCGATGAAACTAATGCTTTATACAAACACCTAAAGGAATGTAGGGCTGGGAAGTTTTTTTGGGGTTAATAAGCAGGTAAAAAAACACCCTAGAGGTGGTCAATGGGAGACTCAGAATACCAAGAATTAATCTGGCAGGTGTGATTGAATGCAGGGGTCCTTGCCCAGTTTGAATCAACAATTATCTTTGGCCGCAGTATTGAAAATGAGGGCAGCAAAATTATAGTAATATTATAGCTGTGTTTTAAAAATTTGGAAATGTATATTTCTATAAAAGTTGTATAAAATTATATAACTATGTACAGATGTATTTTATTTTTGTATGTCAAGTTATATAAATATGCACAAATTTATTTTATTTTTATACATCATGTTTTTTAAAAAAGTATTTAGTATTCAATACATATGAATTTTATGCACTGGATTCATGAATAATTCATGGGTTGTGTGTGGGAAAGGAAATTATATGATTTAATGGATGAACCAGTAGAATGAGCTAATTTTAAAACTCGAGTATGAATTGATTAATTTATGGTGATTTGTTATTCTAAAGAAGTCTCTTCTGGCCAATCCAAGTTCGAAAGAAACTAAATAGAGAAACAGAACAGCTGGCCTGGTAGAGTAGTGTACGTTTCTGTTAATTAATACCAGTTAATACACTGGTTACCTAACATTTACAGGTAAGTTTAATGTAGTGTTTATTCTGTCAATTATGAATTGTTAGTCTGTCAGAACAGATGGAAGCTTTACTCTCAGGGATACCTTTTATCCACTAGCCTGTCTTCTGTATACTTTTCCCCTGTTAGTACTGTCAGCACCTATGTAGCCCTCTATTTAATCAAGTAAATAATGCCAAAAGCTGGCTCTGTTCTTGTTCAACACCAGCATAAACTATATCCCTAAATGTGAACAAATGCCTCTTCATACCTTACATCTTCTTACTTTACAAAAAGGTCTCACACTAAGTGAAGGCCAAAAAAAAGGTCTTTAATGCAGAACAATGCAGTTCTGCATTAAACACAAGTACCTCCGTGTTTGGCAATTTTTTTGATTGGCTCGTACACCGGCATACGGACCAATCAAAAAAACAAAGTGGAGACTGTTTTGCCAGGAGTTTAACTGGTAGTGCAGGACTTGGGATCGAGCTGCTGATCCCAGGACAGTTCCACTCAAATAGGGACATCTGGCAACCCTGCAGTCTCAATTCACACTGCAATTCATATTCCTGTTTCTTTTATACTAACTTATCTTTAATTTCTCTATAAACTGACTAAAATTTCTCTATTCTTTAATGATGTGCTTGCATTTAATAATCATCTGCCTGTTTAATTACAGAAATACTGGCTTGTAGTAACCTCATAGCATTTAGTTTTCAGCAATGTACTTCACATGTCATGAGAGAAATGATTCAATACATTATGCATAGCAGTTTTTTTAATACAGTTTCTGATATGAAGTTATTTGTATATTGCCAGTAATGTGATTTATTCACAGTTATACTGTTAATGCTACATTATATTTACCTGCCCGTTTCTTCACAATGCATGCATAACTTGCTATTCATTATGTAAACTGCACTACTCATTTAACAAGAAAGCTTCTACAGATGTCAAATGCATTGTACAGTAGTTACAGTTTTGAAGGTTAATTTCTGAACTGGATTTGATTTGCTAGAGTTCAGGCAGGTTTTGAGTAGTTAATACATGAGAAACTATCTCCCCATTTTATTTATTTTTTTTGCAAGGAGTATAAGAAACACAGTTACATATCTAAAATGCTTTGTTTTAATAGAAGATTTAGTTTATGTAAAGACTTTATACATGAATGGTACTGTATCTCCCATATTTATATTGATAATTTAAAGATATATATAAAAGATTAGGTAGAAGTTTATAATTCAGTTGTAAGGGCAAGTGTATTTTATTACTAACTAGTTATATGTTCAGCTTTAATAACTAAAATGTATAAAATAAATCTCAGTAAGTTTACTAGATGCTGATCAAGCATGATAAGCCAAACTCCTCTCATACTGCTGCAATATATAGAAGTTAATAGATGTTCTCTGATATCCAATATGAGATTAATCTATAGGGGAAGTTATGTTTGACTATAATTAATCTTTATGTCTACCGATCTATTAAATGGTATATTTAGGTGAATATAATCCCTATATAAACATCTACTTCAGCGGATTAAGATAATTTTTGAGTGAGGAGACGGAGGGGGATGCGGGATTGGAAATTTAAAGAGATATTCTTAAAGCTCTTTAAGACCAATAAAATGCAGAACTATACAATAACAAATCGTATACCTTAATATTGTACAGAAGAAAGGGAAGAAGAGGAGGGAAGAATGAGAGTATTAGATATAATGTACAACACTTTATTTTACACTTTATGACAAATGCAGATAGTTTTTATAATTATAAATAGGTTTAGTTTCATGATAAACTATTATTTATGTTCTTTGACTCTTTATATTTTACTTTGTATTAGGAATTAAGATATTATAATTAGTGACTTCAGTCAGATTAATCAACAAAGTTATATTGTTTGTTAGAATTTAGTATATTTCACTTTCATATATGCTGTATGGAACTATGCTGTGTTTTTTTCTTTTGTATGACATTAGTTATTGTGAATCAGATCGTTTATATCGTTAAATGGTTTATTCTATCTGTAGAAGTATTTAAATGAAGGCAGAAGCACTTGATGGATATTGACGAGAGTTTTAGGGTGTGAAAATGGTGGCTTGGATGATGCATTCATCAAACCAGGAATCTAGCTTTCCATGTTTAGGATTGTGTGTAGTTATACTTGTTTCATTAGATATGTTTAGTTTTAAATTTGAGCCCATAACAAACTTTAAAAATGACATTTGTTTCTTTATAAATGCATACATATAAATGTTTATCCTTAGATATTAATGGCCTTAACAATCCCATAAAATGAAGTCTATCAAAATATTTGAAAATTAATAAAATAGACATAGCATTTCTACAAGAAACACACTTTATTAAAAAGGACTTAGAAAGAATATCTTTCAACGGTTACACAACACTTGTGGAATCTCATTTCCAGGCTAAGAGAAGAGGCACTATGATACTGTGGAACAAGTCTTCACCGATGCCCAAAATAGTAGACACTTTTTCAAAGAATGGTATGTTATGTTTAGTAGTGCTGGAGTTGAATAAAAGATGCATCACTTTAGCTAGTACATATTGGATCCCTGGTATCAGTGCAGGAACTGCTAATACATATTTAGAATTAATATCTATTAAAGCCAAAATAGACAAAGTTTATGCTGGAGATTTTAATTGTATTCTTACTAAAAAGGATACCACCAAAAATGATAACTTCAAATTGTCTGCTCCAGCTAAAAAACTAAAAAATGTTATTAATTCTTCAAACCTCAGAGATATATATATGATATAAAAGAACCAGAAACATTAAACTACACAGACTACTCATATAGATATGGAACACAGACAGCTATTGACAAAGTATTAATTTCTAATAGTCTAATTTCTAAAACTCATGATGTTTTAATTAGTTCTTGCCCTTTGTCAGATCACAATGCTCTTCTATTCAAGATTAATATCAGTCCTAAAGATCTGATAGCTTGGCAAAGATTACCTGCTTACATTGTGAAACTCAGTGGGTTTAAAGACTGTCTCTTAAATGAAACCAAGTCATTTCTTTCTTTCAATGACAACAATGAGACTTCTAAGACTATTGTTTGGGGTTCGTTAAAATCATATCTTTATGGTAAAATAAAAAACTGGTATTTAAACAAAAAGAAACAATGGCATGATGAGCTAATAACATCACAAACAAAAATTGATGCACTAATAAAGAATTTAAATAGCAAAGATATAAATACAAACTCTGAACTAAAAACATTAAACGCAAAGTATGTAGAAATATTAACTTATAAAGTGGCCATAAATCTAGAGCGTCTTAAATTACAACTACAAATCCAAAAAATCTGCATAGATTGGCAGTTAAATCAAAAAAATTCAGCTAATACAAGCTATATAAAAGAACTGACAACACAAGGAACAAACATAGGCAAGTGACAGACTTAAATGAAATTTTAGAAATGTTTAGATCTCATCATGAGGCATTAAATAATGCTAATTCAGATTCTAACAACACTCTAAAAGAAAAGTTTCTGATTGAAAATGTTAAGAAATTAACCAATGAACAAAACATCAAATTGATAAAACCAATCTCACTAATACAAGTTAAGGAAAATATTAAAAACATTAAAAGCAATAACTCTAAAAATTCTAGTAGCAGCTTTTGAGGAATTTAGAAAGTCTGGAAATCGCTTCCCCTCTTGGAAATATGCCATAATCTCTCCCATTTTAAAGCAGGACAAGGATCCAAAACTAGTAACATCATACCGCCCTATATCTCTATTGAACATTGATTATAAAATTTTCACTTCAATTCTTGCCAAAAGATTAAACCAGTTCTTGCCAAAATTAATAGCAGAAGATCAAACAGGCTTCATATCAAACAGGAAAGGTCAAGACAATGTCATCAAAATTCTATCCTTAACAGATCTAGTAAATAAGGAAAAGAAAGAATTATCCATTATTAGTTTAGATCTGGACAAAGCTTTCAAGTCTATTACTTGGCCTTATTTATATAAAGTACTAGAATCATTTCATTTTTTTGCCTGATTTTATAAAATTAATAAACAATCTATATGAAAATTCGGTGTCTTGCATCAAAATTGGGGCTTACTTGTCCACTCAAATCAAAATTTTAAAAGGAACCAAACAAGGCTGCCCACTTTCACCCCTATTATTTGCCTTAGCAGTGGAACCATTAGCAACTACATCAGAAATGGCACTAATAGTGTTAGCTTTGATACTAATTCTTATCACTCTTATAAATTACAACTTTTCGCAGATGACATTCTGTTAACTATTGGTAATATAGATTATTCAATACACCATATTATAAAATCTCAAACTTTTTGAAGAAATCTCAGGCTTAAAATTCAACAGTAACAAAATTAAAACTATACTGTTAAAAAATCAGCACCATATTAGAAAAACACAGTAATTTTAACTGGAAAACTTACACCTTCAAATATCTAGGTGTGCAGATAGAAACAAATTAGAAAGACATTATATATTTAAATTATAAAAACCTGATAACTGTGGTTAAGGAACATCAAAGTGGGGAAAATGTTTTTCTCTATGGAAGAAAAATTATCCTTAATAAAAATGTGTATTTTACCAAAAATGTTATTCCTATTTCAGATTATAATAGTTAGACCTCCAAAAAAATTAAAACTCAACTGACTTCTCTTTAAAATTTTATGGCATCCACAGAAACCAAGAATAAGATATGATTGGCATTGTAGGGAATGGGATAAGGGAGGCATTGCATTTCCGAAGCTAGAACTTTATGCTGAAGCAGCTACACTTAATATAATGAGTCTGTGGTTAAGTAATAAATATATATCAAACTGGAAGAAATTGCATGAAACTATATTGCTTTCTAACCTTGTGAGACAATAAATAATGACTTGTTTACAGATAAGATGTTTTTTAGTTGTAAAAGACAATTTTTAAATAAAATAGAATTGAAAGATACCCTCATTGTATCAGCTACATATTAAACAACTTTAAAAAGCTAATGAACAGTAACTATAAGACAAGACATCTCCTATTCTTAATATTTCCAGTTGCAATGACAAGAAAACGTCTAGGTTCATGTGATTAAAGTGAATGAAAGTACTAAACTTTATTTTGTTGATGTGAGCAGTCGTTTATATGTTCTCACTTCACGTATTTTTATTTAAAAATGTCTAGATTCATTTAATAGATGGAAATTAATTGTGATAAAGGAAAATGGTTTAATATATTGGCACCAATTCATTGGCAGCAAGGATATATATGACACAAATAGCCTTATGGCTAGGTATAATTATAATCAAAATAACTGGTTAAATATCCAGATTTTGAGAGAACATCTACTAAACGAGCTCAAATCAAATCAAGTGCTTGATGTTTCATTATATCCAAAAGTAATCTTTATTTTTTTGAGAACCGAATATGACTAACCACAACATAGACTTTTCATTATCTAGGATTTACAAAACACTAAGAGCAGACTTACAAATACCAGAAGATTCTTTATTGAGTTGTATTGAAAAATTAAATAAAGCTAAATTTTCAAACTCTGATAGAGCCTTGACAATGAAATCAGTTAACACAACCTCATCTCCCTTCTGGAAAATTTCCACTTGGAAGTTTATTCATAGGAGCTACATTACCCCTCATAAATTAGCACTGATCTCACATACTAGTACTCATAAATGTTGGAGATGCGAAGAAACTGTGTGCTGACTGGGCACATATGTTTCTTGAATGTAAAATGGTTACAACCTTTTGGCAGGAATTTAAGTCCTTTTCAAAGGCTTTGTGGTCTGACAAATGTGACATTTCAGATTCTTTGATATTTAATGCACTGATACCATTTCTTGAATGTAAAATGGTTACAACCTTTTGGCAGGAATTTAAGTCCTTTTCAAAGGCTTTGTGGTCTGACAAATGTGACATTTCAGATTCTTTGATATTTAATGCACTGATACCAGTACATATTCCAAAGACCCAAGTGCATCTTCTCTGGTCTGTTCTTGCAATCGCAAGGAAAGTTATAACATCAAACTGGAAAAGTGGAAACATCCTCTCTTTCTTGAGTTTATTTTACTGGCCAAAACTTATGTAAAAGAGAATTGTTTACTCTTGATTTAAGATCAACAAAAGTAACTCATAAGAAATTATCATGGATAAAACTAAAAAATTTATTAGATAAGATGTAACATATACATTGTACATTTTGTATGTTATGGGCATTGCAAATAGTTGTGTTGTATATAGCTTTGCTTTATTCAATTTGTTTAAATACACAGATGTCTTTACAAACATTCAATAAAAATTGTTTAAAAAAAATTCTCTCTATTTAGTCAGAGTCACATAACTTGTATCTATTCTTAAAGGAACAGTCCCATTAACTTTTTGTTTTGATTCTGGTCTTTGTTTACATTTTCAGTTTGGCTTTATAATCATGTCCAGCTACAGAGGCTGCTTACAGGAAGTTTCAATGGTCTTACTAAAATTCAATCTCAAACTGCAGTTGTACTCAACAGCTCTCACAGAGTCATTCATTAGATTCACCTGTGCTTTTCATCCTCAGTTAAACGTAGCCTTTTAAACTTTATGACCTCACTTGTTACCTTACAGGAAAGCATATGAGCAGTGCAAAGCTCAAATGTCAGTAAACAGAGTTTCTGTTCATTTCGTATGTTATTTTGTGCAGTTTTCTGAATGCTAGCTAATTGTTATGATATGCATGACTGCCATTTGCTTTGTAGAAAGCATCAGAATCATGCAATTTTCAAACAGTAGTAGAAGCAGTCTTTTTCATGCTTTGCTTTTTAATCCCTGAATACTAGCCACGTGTAATGGTTTTCTCACCTGCTGTGAAAAAAAAATGTACATGTGACACAAGCAATAGACAATTTTGAACAATGAAGTAAAAAAAAACTTATCGTCACAATGGGGGTTGTAGGTTATGGGAACCTGTGATAGTTTTACATCCTAATTATGCAATTGCATTACTATGGAGTAAGGGGAATTTATCACGAGACTGCTAAGATTTAGTATAACTTTATTAAATTGTACAGTTTCGACTATACTGCTCGGAGCTACGCTATGCTGAACAACCATTTTAATCCTTCCATCTTCAGTGTATCCTGTTTCAGTATCTTCAAATCCCTCCCCAAAACATAAGATAAGTGTCAGATGATGTCTTTCTTTGTTAAACAGCAGATGACTCAATGTCTGAATACCGAATAAATTTATAAAGTTAGAGAACCATGACAAAAACACAAAATTAATATAATATACACTATAATATAGTTGCAAGACTGCAACATTCAGCTGTATGACAATGATAAATGTTTGGCAATATGTCTTCATAGGAATGTAGATGTGTGTGACATTACTGAAACTGGTTTAAGTATTCAAAATGCATTTTCCAAATTTCAATGTGAATCTCTTTTCCTTGGTGTAGACATAACATAGGACGATATCTTAACATTTGTAAAAGAACACCTGGAATTCAGACACCAGAAAACAACTCAGGACTGGAAATTGCTCACATTGCAATATATTTACACAGACAATAAGAAATATATAATAAGAATATAATATATGTGATCTAAGTCCACATAAAGCAAGGTGAATGCCTTACAAAACTCCAGGATGTAAAAAAAAAAAAAAAAAAAAAAAAACAGTGAAATACAATTCCTTTGAAGGATCTTAACTAAACATTGACTGGGTAAACTACTCATCAGATAAATATGCCCATATCAACTGATCATCTTAAAACATTTTTCAAAAAAAAAAAAAATGGTATGAAATCCAACTAGTGACTATTTCAGATGCTACACGGAGAAGCAAAGATATATGTTGCTATTCAGCTGTGATTAGATCCTGTTAGGTTAAAGATGATGGTATCATGAACCATACGCTAATCAGAGTAAAAATCAAACTTGGAAATAAAACATCCTTCTGTGTCTCTCTCAATGGATAACCTGAAGTAATAAATCATGCTTATGACAAAAGGTTGGAATATTTTTCTCAATAACCCAAAATAATGATTAGTATACTGTTAAGCTATATGGTAACAGCTTCTTCATTTATTAATACATACTGCCAAGACAGGGAACTTTAAAAAATCCTAGTAGTCTCTGAAAATGAACAAAGTACACAACAGAAAAAAGTATTACTACTCAGCTTTCAAATAAAAACATCTGTAGACACTGGTTGGTGAACTAGGACTGACTGCTTCAGGTATGAGTGTGTATCCTGAGAGGGTTTTGCAACCCATCCAGGATTTCTGCATGCCTTTTAACGTTTGACTCCCCATGACTCTGAAGTGGATAAAGCAGGTGCTGATATCTGTATTTTTACCTATACCTATCCTGAAAGTGGACATTGACAAAAGGATGAGATAAAATGTTATGCAAGCTAGAGAACAAGATGATTTTTCACAGCTTTACTCAATACAAACATTTATCAGTAATCTAAATACATCATCAATAGTTTATTACCATTCTAAAGGCAATGTTAAGCGAACATAACTAAAATGAATTAGCAGAATCCTGAAATGCAACAAAGCATGCATTCATGGCATACATGGTTAAAATATAGATCACAGAATATATATAACTACATCAGGAAACAGTACAACTAGCAAAACAAAAATTAAAATTATATTGCTATTACACTAATAAACTGTGACTACTACCTGTCTGCAAAAGAAAAAAGTAACAAAAATTACCTACACATCATTTAATGGTTTAATGGTGCAATGTTTGATTCCCTCAGCCCCAATTGCCTAACTCGGTAACTCTAAGCAAGTTATTTAACCAGACCTGCTCCTGGGCTGTGTGTGAAAAAGGTCCATGGAGATTACTACTCTACCCTGGAAAACAAATACAAATAAACAAACTCAAAATGCAGTAATGGAACAAAACAAGTGAACAATGCATTTATACATTTACAAAGACAATAAATTCAACAGCAATCTGAAAAAAAAAAGAAAGGAAGTAGCTATACACTTAAAATATAGTAGAAATGAAAACTATATTAAAACAAACTAGGAAAATTCAGCTCCAAACAGAAGGGAAACAACCAACCACCCATGTTAAAATTCAAGCAAAGGACATGGTTAAAAAGAAGCAAAACCAACGGATTTCATAAACATTGGAACTATATTCTAGCCATACATTCTCCCAGTAAAGACACCCGAAGCCACAACCAAAAATTGTACAAGAAATTTTAAAAATAAGCTTTCTGAAAAGAAAAGTCATGCACACTTGTTAAAATGGTAACTGCAGATCACTTCTACATTCCAGAAAACTCTTCAGCAGCAATAAACTTAAATGAATCCTTCTATCTCCTTCAATTATCCCTGATGCAAGCATGTCACAATTTCCAAAACATGCACTGAAACCAAACACATGCTGATCTAGGGACCCCCCCCCCAAAAAAAAAAATCTCCCACTGAAATCATTTCCTAAACATACTAAAGCCAAACACAAACTTAAAATACAAATCCCCCCAAAGCTAAAACCTACTTAGCACACAAATTTTAATTTAGCTAAAATCCATCTTTCTTTTATGGTGCTTCAACCCAAAAATAAGCAAGGGGAAAAAACTCCCTCCCTGCCCTCTGTAAAATCCACCAAACCAATAGGAAAAAAATGAAAATAATTTAAAAATCCGTCAAAGAACCCCTACTAGATGAATATAATAAAATATATAATAAAATATACCCAAGTTAACATTCCCAAACTAATCTAACAATTTGAAAACGTCTTAAAAAATACTTAAAAATTAACTGAAATGACCTTAAATATAACAAATCTGAATCCCACAACTTGCACATTTTCACAAAACCTTATAACTGCAGCCAGAGGTATCCCACAAATGAAGTATCATAAAACCACATCCCATGGAAATCAGCGGAAAATCAAAAACAAACCTACAAGTACAGAATAGATGGATAAACAGAATACATGAAGGCCTGCTGTTAGACAACTGAAATATTCAGTACTGTAGGGTGCCTCTGTTCTCTTTCTTCTTCTTTCGGCTTTTTCTCAGTTAGGGGTCACCACAGCGGATCACCTGTCCACTCATGATTGGCGGTGGAGTTTTTACGGTGTCGAGTTGCCAGCCTGGCACCCGACCTTCCACAGAAGGCACACACACGCACCCACTCACACCAGTTTGGAGTGTCCAATCCACCTACAGCATGTCTTTGGGATGTGGGAGGAAATCTGTGCCTCTCTATGTATATAATTTAAACTAGGGAAAGGCAGCAATACTAGACATCAGCTGGGATTCAAAGAAAAGGGTGCAGCAACACAACTGATCCTGTACTACTGACTATGGCTCTGCTGTATCTGGCCACCCTGTGGGACAGCATAGACCACATGCATATGTATGTGCACACTACAAAGTTAGAAAATGTGCTGTAAAGGGCTATACACTTACCCTCTCATTTTGGACAGCATGCTATTGCCAGTATGGAACTGAATTTGTGGTATGTTGTCAGTGATCGTCACATTTTCTTACAATTTGCACTTTTTCATCTTTACTTTTAAATGCTCTTGGATACTCCACATAAGTCGCTGAAAAAGTCTAGCTTGTATGACATGACTGTATTTTGTTACGCTATTTTTATTGCAGTCTAACAGCTGGATGACGGAAATTTCATGTAGTGTCATTTGTGGAAACCATTTCTGCTGAAAAAGACTTTCAGCTAACTCGAGCTTTGTGTGACTGTGGAATTACTATACAGACTTTTTTTGGGGGAAAGGGTGCTTGGTCCTCTGAAGAAAAAAAAAAAGCTTTAGTCTTACTTTATGGGTACTGAACAGATGGTTATGGTACTGGATAGAAATCATGCAAAAGAAAGTGGAATTTGATGGGAACTGTTATGGGAAAATATGACATTTCAATACACACATTAGATTAAAAAAGCATTTTATACAATAAACTACAGAAATATACTGTTAATAAGTTTGTAATTTATTAGAAGACTGGTCAGGTGTCAGTAGCTCAAGTGTTTTACTAACTGTTTTTATACACTTACACGCAGCCATTTATTCTATGACAGACAAAAACATGTTCACATTTAATCACTCACTTACAGAATCGCACGCACATTGCATGCGCTCACCAATACATCCACATGTTTTGACAGCTGCACTGCTGTAGACAAGTGAGCCCACATGACATCTGTCATGTATTACAGATCTATGAACCTAACAGGCTGCCATACTTCAGGTCTCCCCTAGAATTATCAGTGTAGCAGTTACCTGGCCTCCACTCTACTCCCATGATGGAAGAATTAGCCATTGTCCATGCAGTTCCAACAATCCCACCGACCATTCTGCCATGGGCTTGCTAACTGAGCTAAAGCACCAATAGCATTGATGGGAACAAAACAAGGAAGGACTGTTGTCTCTCAGTAATGAAAGAATAAAGGCACTAGAAAGTCGCTTAAAAAGGCATATTTCAACAAGACTGTGGCCTTTATACTAAAAGCACTGCAACTTCTATAAAAAAAAAAAAAAACACAAGCGACTCAGATAATTTAAGAGATGTTTCTAATAAGCACAATTTTAATAAGGCAGAGTAACAGATGTAAAGCTGGGAAGATGGCAGAAAAAATGCAAACAAGTGATATCTCAGAATCCAAGAAATCTGCAGAGGACGATGACTGGATGCAGTGCTACAGAAAAGAAACAGTCTATGAAACTTTAATGATCAATGACTGAGATCGGCATATGATATAACAGGCAAGAAGAGGGGAATGGTATAGTTGCATATACAATGGATGATGTAATCTAAGATGTTTAATCAAAGAAAAGCACAGAGACAGAGAGAGAGAAGAAAATATTCTATTGAGGTGCTGCTGGGCAAGGGATTATCCTAGAAATTAATAATCGATGATTGCAGACCTCCAAATATGGGATTGAGAAGTCTGAGAGGGTGAAGCACCAGCAAGTAAACTGAGACTATAATTTTCAGTGCATCACCATGCTTTTGGTGGGCTGGGAATTTTATAAATGCCAGAAGCTAGAGCAGAAATATGCTAGTAGTTTGGGTGGTTGGAGTACAGGATGAAGGCTGTTTTAAGAGTGCAATACTATGAACTTTGTGCAAACCATTAATAGGAAAAGGATAACAGTAGTACACATTCATAAAATTTAAGTGATAGTGACCATGTGGCTACATTGTTTAGGTTAAGCACTCACTGGTATGAGCTCAACATGATGCCTGAAGTATGAAATTAATTGGATATGGGAGTGACACAAAGCAGTGAAACTGGTGAAATGGATGAAAGTAAAAGATATTTGTGGAAGATCAACAGTGGGTAAAGTGTAGAAAACTTATTTAATTTTAAAAAATTTAGAGAAGGATGAAAAGGAAAAAATACAAAGAAGGATGGTACAAAATAAAGAGACTGTATAAGGAAGTAAGAAAAGAAGGTGATAAGTATTGTTAGGGTTGCTAGTGAAAGTTCTGCCCGAAGAGTTGGATATTGGATAAAGGTTTAAATGGGAAGATGTTAAGGCATTTATGTATGTTAAGAATACTGGTGAAAAGCAAAAGGTGAGGGCAGATATCAGACTGTACAAAAGTATGATGCTTAATAGTGAGAGAAAATGGGAAGCTGGGGTTCAGGACGGATACTTCATTCTCACTTACATTGTTTAAAATAGAAAGATTTTAAGATTATAAACCCATGTGAAGTTAAAATCTAAGGAGTTAATTGATTACAGTGATGGTGAAGGACTTCAGGCTAGAAATCTTGAGGGTGTGGTTTAAACACACACAGAGCTGACAAACTACATTTCTGAGGACTGAAGGAGCTATCAGAAATAACAACAAACTTAGTTTTAAAATAGTATTAATACAATATATGAATCAAGCTTTGCTCATGGGTATTATAGGTACAAACAACTGTAATGGCCTTATATAGAAGGATAAGCCTGAAAACAATAGGGAATTACAGACCATTTAGTTTTATCTCGTATACCAAGTAAGATGATACAGAGGGTATTGCAAGTTAGAATTGAGAGATTAATTTATTGGATAAGGGATTCATACCAGGATAGGTTTATTGATGAAAGAAAATGTTAGAGTAACCTGAATAAGTAAAACACTGATGGATATGATCAGAGCAGAGCAGTTGATGCAATTTTCTTAGACTTCACTATTTTCTCTGCCACAGAGAATATTAGCTGGCAAGAAAATGAGATGGGTAAGGGCAGCAGGTTGGTGAGCTGGAGAGATAAGTTAGAAAGTGACATTTCTGAGAGGGTCAAGGTAAGAAAAGTACTGTTAATACCGAATACATTTAATATAGCATGGTAAAAGTGATATTACTGGAACTACCTTTTGATGACTTCAATAGAGTATCACTTCTTGAATCAGGAATAAGATTAGACTTTCTACTGATTACATAAAAAAGTGACAGTGATAAGGGACTGGGTAATGTGCTTAGGCTTCTGTTAGATATTATGATGCTGGCAGGGTGAACAGTTAGATGACCCATGCAGCACTGTTCTAGAAAATGCAAAGCATTGCATTTTAAGGGTAACATGCTAGGAAGAAAGGTATGCAGGAAGAAAAGTGTCTTCACTAATGTTTTGATTTAACATGGTGGACCAACTTACAGCTGCATAAACATAACAGCTCATAGAAAGTGATTGCATTCGGTAGGAGTGTGCATAAGGAGCTACTTTAAAAGGCCCACTTATTTCATGCAAAACAGCTTTAAAATTGCATAATTTATTCCAGTTAGACAGCACAAAACCAGTAAAGACTGGCTATATCAGGGGTGGGGTGGGGATTGATACAAGTGATACAATTTACTTTTAAAATGTTTTTAGTTTCCA
Source organism: Protopterus annectens (assembly GCF_019279795.1). Taxonomy (NCBI): domain Eukaryota; kingdom Metazoa; phylum Chordata; order Ceratodontiformes; family Protopteridae; genus Protopterus; species Protopterus annectens. The sequence goes on along the minus strand of NC_056747.1, from coordinate 437,461,706 downwards.
GACAAACAAGCTGGCAGAAAAAAAATCACTAATGGATAACAGTATACAAATGAGGCTTAAGACGTTACTTATTTGAACTTCCTACCATACCTCTCAACTGTCCAGATTTTTGCCCTGTTCCTCATAAAAGCTGTGGTCTTTTGGCAAATCGGTCAAGACTGAATTCACTATATAATTACAGACATTGGAATTTCAGATTTAATATCCTTCAAAAAATGCAAAGTACCACAAAACCTTTTATTCTACTAACATTCAACTAACATTCAAGTTTATAAGAGCAATATTTAATATTTATCCCTTTTTTGGGGCCTTTGTCCCCTCATTACTGTTTGCATTGTCCAGATTTCTTGTGCTAAGAGGTTGAGAGGTATGCTTACTACAGCTATCTAACTTCTTGAAACTAAGCCTGGACTACTACAAACTTTCAACAAATGCAACTAGCCAATAAAAGCATCTCCAGCCAAACCTCAATTTAGGGAATCACCCCAGTGCTTTTCTTACCTCTGTGCTTGCTATCCACTTCTCCGATTGCTCCTCGCTACTTGTCATCTTCCTTCTCCTTGGCTCTACCCGCTCCATTCACCCTGCGGGCTCACTTTGCTCCCCTACCCTACCCCCAAATTCCACCCGCCCCTAGCACCTCTACACTTATACTTAATAAACCACACCCACATCCTCCCACACCCTATCATCTCATCAACCCTACCCATAATTAATCTACCATTTCCAATCCAACCCCTATATCAATGTTACAACTTTTAAACCACTAAACTCATACTTTTTATATATCTTGCTCCAATATCTTTTCAGCCTCTCCAACCCAACTAATTACCTAAACTGAACACCATGTATACCAAACCTGCCACACTTATAACCCAAATATTTTGTATCACATGATCCTACCTACACTATCTCACCACACCCCTCTATGCTAATCACTCTCCCCCATTTCACATAATGCTCTCATCCTGTGTACAGCATGCACACTGCTGAACCTGCATATCACCCAGTCTTTACCTCAACAACACTATGCTATTCCCCTATAAACTTTTATCTAACTACAGAAACATTACTTACATCTATACTAGCCCCAACTCAATAAAGCTCGCTACCCAAAAACTAGATACTAAATTTAAATACCTCTTCTCCCACATTTGCCATTTTATCTCTCTCCTTCTCTCTGGAGACATACACCCAAACCCCGCCCCCCCCACAAAACTCTACCTCCCCATCTCATCATCACCACTTACCTGGTAGATCCCTCCACTTCACAGCTCTAAATGCTCAAAGCTTATGTAATAAAACCCCTAACCTCCATACCTGGCTACTCCACAATCAACCAGATATTCTGTCAATCTCCAAAACCTGGTTTAAATCTCATATAAAAGATACAGAATTGATACAACTCAACTACCGTATTATTAGAAATGATGCAACACAAAGGGGGAGGTGTCACGCTCCTTTACTCCTCATCCCTCTTAGTTACCCCTACTCTAAGCCTTTTCCCAAATTTGGCAATGCAGAATTAATTGCAGACCTTCTTCAGGTAAATAAACTTATCTGCATCGTCACCCTTTATATCCCTCCTGGACAAAATGTCCCAGTCCTTGAAGATATTCTCTCCTGGTTTTCTACCAATATCACTAACAAAACTATAATGCTGGGTGATGTCAACATCAACTGGGCCACAATTCAGTCTCCAACCAACCCCCTAAATATAAATCTCTACAATTTCACTCAACTTATTACTTCAACAACCAGACCTTCCAAAGACTTCCTCTCTGGAAGTACCCTAGACTGGATTCTAGTTTCTCATCCCCACTACTTCTCGGATAGTGGTACCCTTCCTGATCCACTAGATGACCACCTTCCCACTTTCGCACATCTTCCCTCCTCCCTACAACTATCCCATACCTATTCCTCTACTGAGTACCTAAAAAACTAACCCTGATGCATTCACAAATGTACTAACAACAACAAACTGGAACCCACTAAAAACTTTATCCCTAGAGAGGGCTGTTACATACTTTAACATAACTTTCTTAGACTTGCTAGACTCCTTTGCTCCCTGGAAAACAAAGCACATAAAAAGCAGCCCTGTCCCATAAATTAGCCACAATGCAGCTCTGTGATAAATCTTGGAAATGCTACCATAAAAGTAAGACCACCACCACCCTTAATGAATACAAAGCACTTTGCAACAAAGCAAAAAAAAAACTTATCACAGACCACAAAGTCTATTTCTCCTCAATCCAAACCAACTGACACTAACCCTAAAAAATTCTGGGATGGAATCTCCTCTCTCCTTAACCCCCGCCCCAATCTAAACACCTCCGACCTGGATTTAGCTATTCAATTCAATTCTTTCTTCACTGAGTCCAGAGCCAAACTCACTTCTTACTTTACTAATAATTCTGCTTCCCCACATTCACCTCCACATAACTTTTTCTCCTCTAATATCTCCAGCCCCCAAACCCTCCCTTCTCCATGAACCCTATCCCCATCTCTACCATAAAAAAAACTTCTTCTAAACCTGAAACCATGCTCTAATGCACCCGATGAGATACCCTCCTACTTCCTAAAAATAACTGCAGAAGCCGTTGCCTTCCCTATCTGCATCCTAATAACCCAATCAACCTCAGAAAGCCAAATTCCTCAACTCTGGAAAAAAGCCTATTATTCCACTCTACAAAGGGGGAAACAAGAATGATACTCCTAATTTCTGACCTATTGTTATCCTATCTCCCATTTCTAAACCTCAAAAAATGTATCCACCTACAACTTTTATCCCATCTAATAACCTTCTTACTCCCACTCCGCATGGATTCTGACCTGACCATAGCACCACTACTGCTCTCCTCTCCTTCCTAGAAACTGTCAACAAGGCCCGTGACTCTGGTCATATTGTATCCACCCTCCTCTTAGACCTCTCCAAGGCTTTTAACACCATCTCTCGCAACCTTCTCCTTACTAAACTCGGTAAACTAAATCTATCCCACTCCTCTATCAACTGGTTCACCAGCTATCTGTCAAATACGCAACAAGCAGTTAGGTGGAAAAAAGCTACTTCACCTTTCTTGAATAGTCCCACAGGTGTGCCCCAAGGTTCAATTCTAGGTCCCCTTCTATTCAATATTTTCATAAATGACTTCCACCATGCCATCCCGAATACCAACCTTATCCAATACACTAACGACGACTCAACTAATCTGCTCTGCCACCTCCATTTCCTCATTAGCAATAGTAGCCCAGGATGTCTTCTTTTCTACTGAACAATGGATGCTAGATAATCATCTTGCAGTCAATGTAACCAAGACTAAACACATGTTATTTACCCCTTCTAAAACTACTATCGAGATAAAAAACATCACCATCCAAAACAATACCCTTCTTGAAATAGTCTGCACTGCAAAACTATTTGGAGTCCTCCTTGATCAGCTAAAATTTGATAGCCATCTATTAGTGAATATCAACAAACCCATAAACCGGGCATGCTTTACTGCCAAAACCATCATATCTCTTCTTCCACCAGGCTCATTCTCGCTACCACTTACCTTGTATCCCTTCCCTACCATACAGTGCCTCCATCCTTACTAATCTGCACTCTTCCCTCAAGTCAAAACTCTCCTGTTACTATAAATTTTCAAAATTTGCAACAAGCCACAGATCCACTACCCATCACTGTATTTCCTTAAATCAACTGACTTGGTTTGAGCTGCCCAATTACCTTCCCTATATTCAAGCACACAAACTCATTTTCAGCCCCTCTCTCTGCCCCTTCCTTGCCTCTACCTTCCAAATGCATCTACCTGTTAGACATCTATGATCCAGCTTCCAAAACTTAATAGAAGTACATAAACCTGCATGCCCACCAGGCAAACATCTTCTATCCTTCTCTTTAACACATCACTGCAATTCTCTCCCACCTCTCATCTGGACCACCAATAGTTTCTCTGCCTTCAAAACCTTGCTCTACTCACACCTAACTTCAAATGGGAAATTTCTTGCTCCCATCTTACTTCCCTGACTTTAGCTACCCTCTACAAGCTAGCTTATTTGTGAACAACCTCATATAGTCTTATAATGCCTAGCAATAAATTATAGGAACTAGCATACTATATTGAACTTTAATTTGTCTGAAATTAATTCCTTTTTAATGCATTGTACTAATTTGCTCCTGAAAATGCCAATTTGTTGTTACTTTGTAACTGTGTATTTTTATAATTCTCATATATTTGTAATTTGTGTAACCTTGTATACTGTAATATTTGTACTTTTTGGAGCTTTTCTCCCCAGGACTCCAATGGACCATCCTGGCAAACAAACAAAACCAATATAGATGATCAGAGCAAGGGCAGAACATTTTCAGCTCCAACTGCATACAGGTGCTTGGCTATGAGGAAAGTAGCAGGTAAGTTGTCATATTGCTGACTTTAGCCTTCAATAGTGAAAAATCAATTTATGATCACATATTTTAGGACTGCTTAACACAGTAGCTTCAATGATTTTTACTATGTTTGCAGACTAGGTGACCATCAAGTAACTTAGCCATATCACCCAATAATGGTAGAGATTGAGTAGTTTCCCTTTTGAGTAGTGTTCCACCATGTATGCAATGTAAAAATTTATGATCCTCCATTTATCATCAAGACAGGTTTTAAAGGCTGTTTGATATACAAACTGAGTCTATTCCAGTAATGTAAGCTGTACTGGCTAAGTAGTAAGCTTTAGTAGTACAAGCTCAATGCTTGCTGATACATTTACATATATGATTACCTAATAAAAGCTCAAAAAGTAAAACAAAATCACATTGATTTAAAAGATCAAATCCAAATATAATGAAAAACAATTTTACACAAGGTGGCAAGCCTCCCTGCACCCCCTTTTATACATATGTATACATACTATGCAGACTGAGATCACATGACAGCAGGAAATGGGCAATCCTCCACTTCCCGCTGTACCACAATCTCATAGTGAAGCCAGCATTAAGAGACTTCAGTCTGTTAAACCAGTGGAAGAGAGCTCAATATTTTGAATGTTCACCCATATGAACTGCAATCATTTATCACGTCCAACAAGAGAGAGACCAATACATCAAGCTATATTAAGACAATTTACATTCCACTTTCCCCAGGTTGTAGTTTCACTCTGAAAGAGCTTTATCAATGAGTAGAATTAAGCATAACCACCTCAAAAAAAAAAAACAAGGACCATGTGACATATTAGCTGATTAACAAAATCAAAATTTTGTATTTAAAAAATGTGTACATAAATCAAATTCTCATACTATCTCATTTAATCCATTTTTTATAAGTACCCAAATTTAGGATCTACTTCTGGTCTTTAATATCTAAACATTTGTGCCGCTATGTCACAGGCAAACCAATACCAGCAGCCCCATCAATAACCACAAATGTAACTATAGCTTGCCTGTGAATGAAAAAAGGCTTGAATAAAGCACTACAAGATTTTACAATTTATGTCACACAAGACCTAGACGATTTCTAGGCAAAAAAAGCTAAATAAAAGCCAGTCTTTTCAAGATGAATCAGTTTCACATAAAATTAGGTTTCTTCTACTCACAGTACTAATACACACAAGATCAGACCCATTTTAGATCACTATTGGCATTTACTTTCACTTGATTGCTTTTTTTTTTTAATAACCCATAACAGATCCTCCTACTTTATGGAGTTTACCATGGGTGATTGGATGTTTTCCATGTAGTAATTGTCCCCATTATAATAAATTGAAAAAGAACACAGTGCTTTATGCAACCACTCTGATTCATTGCTAAGCCCAGTTTACATCTGTGGGCAACTAATATGGTTGCTGTTACTGGTTTGACTTTGACACATTGGCATAAACTATTAGATATCAAATAAAAGTGAATCCTGAAATTGAGCTCTTACTAAAATCCTGGATTAAATGACAATTTGATTATGAGGAAATATGATTTTTTTTTAAATAGATTTGATTTTGTCAGCTGACCTGTCACATGGTGCTGGAAGTTTATATTTGAGTTGATTGTGTTTCTCTAAGTTCACTCATTGATGAATCTCTTACAGACTGAAACCACAGTCTGGTGGACAGTGGATTAACTAGACGTCATGTGTCTTTTTGGTGTGCTGGTCTCTCTTTTTGGGATGTGATATGACACATGCAAAACTGTTTACCTTTCATGTGAGTTTTGAGCTATATTTCAATTTTGCAGCAGATGGATTTTTTTTTTTGTTACATACAAATAGAAATGGATTCTGTATTGTTTACACCTGCATAGTGTTTCTGGGCTTCTGGTGGATAAAGATGACATCAGATGGCTTTCTCCTAGATTTGAAGCATCCACTTCTGATCCCATTCCAAAGATAGCAATTTAGTATTCACAAAGTTTTGTGACCCAAAAAGCCTGAAAGGTGTGTTCCACTGTATGTCATACTAAAACTTTAAAAGCTTACTTACAATTTAACACAATACTTTGTGTTTGTATGTATGCCTAGAACCTGGTGTGGGCAATTAGGACTTGCAATATACACCTTCTTGGTGTTCTACTCAGTGTCTTTCAAGTTTTTCTGCACAAACTATCATACATCATTATGATGCTTTGCTGCCCAAGCTGAATGAGAGTCGATGTTGGGCTTTGGGGGAATTTATGAAGTTTCTTCCTGGCCCTGCCTTTTTGAAAATTTTCAATAAACTTTAAAAAAGTAATAATCCCACAAAATTTCCATGTTTTATTGTGAATAAAGGAACGAAAGTGCTTATACAGCCTTTCTTGGAACTGGTGTGGTGGCCTTATTTTGGAACTGAACCTTGTGCTCATTTTGTGGAATTACTTTTGGACTTTTTGGATTTGGATTTGAAAACTTTAAAAAAAAATGACTTGGACAAAGAATGTAGATACACAAATTAAAGAAATTTAAGAGGGATGCCAGAACAAGTCTGCTTTTATTTGTGCCCGTAAACACAGAAGGACAATAAATAGCAGACACATTTATCATCCAGATATAATTAGGTTTATCCTACTCACAGTACTGATACACACAACATCAAATGTATTTTAAATCACCACTGACCTTTACTTTCAGATGTTTTTTTTCCTTTTTTTTAATAAAACTATATAAAATATACTGCATATTATGTTTCTTATGTATAATCTACTAGTGATCCATTATCAGTAGTTGATGCAGATTAGGACTCCTCTCTAGTAAAAAAAAACAAAAAATATATATTAGTCCACTTCTATATCCTCTTTAAATATAGGAGGGGTGGAAGAAAATATTATGCCATAAGAAAATTTAACAGCCAAGTTCCAATCTCTACCACAAGCAAACAAGATTTAACAGAAATTATTGAATCTTTGGCGGTAAATCTTTGCAACAGAGTTTTAAATGAATTTGGGCTTAAAATCATTGAAAGAAGCTTGATATTTTGGTGTTTCCTTGAATTCTGTATTTTCTGACCTCAAGGAATTCTATAATGGTTTGAACTTGCATTACTGGTACAATAAATATACTAGCAGTGAGGTCTAAAATGATCTAGTGACCTTTAAATTAAAAAAATAAATCTTCCCCCGCAATCCTTCAGAAAAACTTTTGAAATTAGTGTTTTATTTGAGATAAAACACATTACAATATTTTTATTAGTACTAGTTTCACTCTATCACCATCACAGAGTGAAGCTTTAAAATTGTTGGTCTCCGATTCATCTATTGTTATCTCTGTGGCAGATGAGGATGGAGCAGTGGTAGCTTGGGGAAAGAATGAGTATGATTGTGAGGCTGATGGACAACTTATGGAGGCCTGATTTTATTGTCCCTTGGTGAAAAATCCTACTAAATTAAAAGCTCAAATTGATGCTTTTTAAAGTGTCAATTGTAAGCTGGGATTATTCTGCAGATTTGTGTAAACAGCTCATGATTGATGATCCTTTCAAATTTTTACATCTTACCTAAACATCATAAAGCTACGTAACTTATGGTCAGGTAGACTGATTACTTCAGGGATGAGTACACACACACACACACACACACCAGGGATGAGTACACACACACACACACACACACCTCTTTCAGGATTTTTGGAAAAATGCCCAAGTCCTCTTTTACCCTTAATGCAAGCCTAAATTAAGGACAACTCCACCTACATCTGTACTTTAGATGTATAGGCTTTTTATACATAAGCATACCTCAGTTGCTGATATTAGAGTTGGAGAAAGATGTTTATTACTTAAAAGGTATTATTTAAATAAATGATACCCATGGCCATAGTAGGAGCTTCTGCTCCACTGTATCATCACATCTTTATGGGTTATTTTGAAATTTGTTATATTTGTAATCCAGAAAAAAAAATATTGTTTTTATGCATGGAGTTACGAAGGAGATAGTTGGCCAATAGTGTGTCCTTTGGAAAGGGAATATTCTGACTCAAGATGTTTTTGGATAATTTAAATGCTAACAATTTTGTTACAGAGTTTAATTATTGTTATGACTTATTTGTATGTCATTTCCTGGAAACGACTAACTAAATTGATTGATGGCACTATATTCACAAGAATATACTGGAAATCTTTCCACAGGATTGCATTATTGTATGCAAAAAGCTGTCACCCTCAGCATATTATATCCAATATTCCTAAAGATCAAGTTTTTAAGTTAAAAAGGCTTTATAGTAATACTGTTGATTAAAAAAGTATGTCTTAGGTTAAAATTCATATCAAGTAGTTTTTACATGCAGGATATTAAATGCAGGGCTGGTATGCACAGATTCCTAACCAAGGGATGCTCCATGAACGACGGCCTTTCAACGTGAATCAGTTTCACATAAAATTAGGTTTCTTACTATGAATGGTACTAATACACATGCACTATCAGATTTATTGTATATCACCATTAGCATTTGCTTTCAGGCGATGGCTTTTTAAAGAAATTGGTGCCTCCTCATTGTTTAATGGCCTACTAAAGAGGGAGGTGCCAGAATAACTTTTTTACTAGCTTCAATACTAGGGTTGCCAGTATTGGTTTTGACTTTGACAGAGCAGCATATACTATTACATAACAAAGAACAGAAGTGAATTCTGAATTTTGGTGCTTATAAAAAAATAGGACTAAATGAGCATTTGATTTATTATGTATATACTTTATTTTGTTTTTTTAAATACAAACCAAAGAGTAAAAAGGTAACAGGCAAGCAGTTAGTAAAAAATAAACTACAAGAAAAAAACTAGCCAAACTAGAGTTTTCACTGTGCGATACCTTAAGCCTCCCGTAATAGAGACCCATGTGATACATGCAAATGACCCATTAAGGACATCAAGTGTTTTAGCTATATGGCTTTTGAATGTCCATGACTTTTTGATTTTTAAGTCTTTATGTATACATTTAGGCCAATAAAGCCAAACCCACTAGTTGTGGACATGCATATTTTGGCCTTCTTATGTCTTTATCAGCACAGCATAAGTTGACTGTTTGGCTATATTTTTAAAGCACAGGGTCTTTAAACCCAGTTGATGTCTATATCCATTAAAGTATCTGCAAAACATCCCAACTAACATCCATTGCTTTATTACTGGTCTCCATTTCAGTCCATATTCTCACATATCCAAGCTTCTTTGATTTTAGAGGTGTAGTTGGTATAACAGTGTATGACAGTAAAGGAGTTGGACCAGACACCTTTTAATGTTCTGGTCATTTTTTTTGTGCTCCTCCAACTTTTTTTATAATATGCAAAATTATTATTCTTGGATATGGTGCTATGGTTTACATTCAAATTGATGTGATAATCCTTTAATTTTTTTGTCACTTCAAACGTTATTCATTTAATAGGTTGTGACGTCTTTTGTTGGTATCATTTGTTAATGTGTCTATTTCCCTTAGTCACTTAGCCATATGACACAGTTCAACGGATTACTTCCAGATTCTTGTAATACATTGAAAATGACTTTGCCACTCTGGCATGCACTTTTTTTCGACAGCAGTATAAAATCAATCATGGGGGAAAGGCATTACTTACTTGCATATACTTACTTTTAGAGTTGCTTTGTATAATTTATGAGTAGGGTTTAACTTTTTTTAATACATCATGTGTCAGTATTAACAGAAACACTAGAATCTTTGAACAGTCTCAATGGCCTTGTGATATTATTGTGTGCATACAGGCAATGTTCATTTTGCACACTGTCATCTTTTCCTGCTTAGCTGTCTTTGGCACATTTTATGCATACATTTTTATCTTTATTTGTATTTCTGTCACACTATTGTATACATTTTTATTTAACATTTGTTTACTGGGAAAGTCCAAATTCGATGAGCCAATTTTCAGTGAAGGCTGGGGTAGAAACACTCAGGACACATGTCTTTGTAACATGGGAGAAAACAGGAGCTCCCAGAGGAAACCCACATGAATGCAGGGAGGACATGCAGACTCCACACAGAAGGCACCCCAGCCAAGAATCGAACCAGGGAACCTCTTGCTGTGAGGTAACAATGCAAACTGCTGCACCACTGCGCAGTCTGTTTTTTTTTTAATGTGGCTTGTCGATTCTATTGCTACATGTACTGCTACCATGAAAAAGGTCTGTGGTGCCTCAGTTCAGTGCATTTCCCCTTGTTGGACATAGTCTTTTGTTTGGGTAATGTTTCCCAAAATATCTGCACAATAACCCTTCACGTTTCTATTTATCTACTGCATTCACACAAATGGAATTTGATTCATTTTCTTTAGTGTTTTTCATCATCACTCTTCTTATATGAAATTTAAATAATTAATGCCACTTGTTTTGCATGTTTATCTTCTTGGCTTGCATTTTTAACATCTTTAATGACAAAGTCCAGCATTTTTCTAAGGTCATATCAAGCCCTGACGGTGTTTACTCTTCTTGATATGCATGTCTGTATTTGTGATTTTTCTCTTTTTCTATGTCACAGCAGTTGTGGTTCCTTGCTGGGGCTTTCTCAACTTGTCTGTACCCTCTCATTCTCATCTGACACTGCAGTTCTGAATTTATACAGTGTGTAGTTTTCTTTAGCTGTAAATGGTTATCTAACTTTTTCTGTTATATCTTTAAGCTATCTGACTATACAGGTGACCACAGTATCCTCAGTGCCTCTGACATCTGTTGAGTTGGTATGGGGAAGGGGCTGTGATGTGACTTTTGTCAGCTTAGTTCTCTTTATGTAGGGGGGCACAGCACATATCCACACACTGAATCCTGCAACAGAATCCCCAGTGGGGATTGGCAATATGGGAGTGCTGCGTTTGAGGAGGCAAGGCAGTTTTGAGAAGTTGCAACAGGTGTGGAAGCTAGTGATACAGCTTGACGACTGCTTGCAAAACCCTGGACCAGCATGGGACATGTTCAGTTGCGTTAGGAACTCAAAACAGCAAACCCACTTTGAGCCTCCAATAAGTGGAAGAATGAAAGGACCATATGGTTCTTACTTTCTGGGTCACCAAATATGCTGTACAGGGCATGCCAAGGGAGTGCAGCCTGATGGTCAGTACAGGTTTAGAAAAGAACTTACACTGACCACCAGTTTGTGGCCTTATTTTAAAGGCAGCTTATGAGCTGTGCATCTTACGTAACATCAAGCAAACTAAATGGACTTGGACTAGAAAAAGTTCCTAATAGCTACCTTCAATATAAAATAAGTAGCATTGTGAACTTTAAACCAGTAGTCATTAACACCAGTCAAAGAGCTGCAGTCCTAGGACTGGGATGCCAAGCAGTCACTTGTAGCTGGCTTTGTAATAAATTCTGGATACCCCCCACTCAAAGTGCTATTTAATGCTTCACAGTCTTTAAAAAGTAGGGGAATCATGTAGTCGAGTTTATACAAAGCAGACCAACAAATACACATAAGGACTCGGGTATCTATCTATAAAAAGGAAACTATCACCACTAAATCTGTTTAGTTTTGCTAGAAATAAGGGGGGGGGGCATGATATTTACACAGACAGCACTTAGTAAAGAACCAAGTGGTGTGATGCTTAAGCTACAGAAAGATGAAGACTGCACAAATTACCAACAAAAAGGAAGGATTAAACTCCATAAGGACAGGGTAGTGTGGCTACAGAAATATTAAGACTGCATAAATGACCAACAGAAAAGATTGATTACACTCCATAAGGAAAGGGTAGTGTGGTTGTGGAGTGGTCTTGTCCATGTGTGTAGCCAAGCTAGGATGCAAAAAGGGAAATAACCAGGTAATGAAAAAGCAGAAAGAGAAATGCGTAAGACAAGGGAGTGGGGGGGGGGGGTGCAACCACATGTTTGTTGAAGGGGCAGCTCTATGTGGACTAGACACAACAATACAACAGATTCCCTCTCTCAGCTTCATGCATTTTATGTATCTATAAAGACAAGAGTTGGCCTTAGCCCAGCCTTAGTTAGCTTTATGTTTATGCTTCTCCAAAACACCAACTATAAAGATTTTGTATCATACTTTCATCTTATTTCTTTGTTGAAATCCCCACAGCAGCCTCTGTGTGCCATTAATGAGAGCTTTTTTCATGGCACCTTCCTTTCCAGTGAAGTTAATGCCAGTCCTATTTTACCAATAGAAGACATGAAAGACACCTGAAGGTGTCTTGAGGCAATCAAATCCAAGGCTGGCATGTGTCATAACTAGATGGGTGAAACTAAAACAGCACCACAAAGAAGCAGAACACATAAAGCAGGAGCCAGCAAGCTCTCAATGACAGAAAAACTGCACACTTACATTATCTGCTTCAGCTTGTAACATTTAATGTTTGAAAAGTGTTAGACAACAATACTATATTTTACTAAGCTACATTTCTTTTTTCTATGGTAAAGGAATCCTTTTCACAGATCAGTTATTTTTGTTTCTGCAATGAGAAATCTCTTCTCTAGACTGCACAACAGTACTGCATCATCAAACCTGATCTAGTGCTAGACAGAATTCACTAATGAAGCTGTCTGAATACAAGGCTGGAGGCTCATTTTAAAATATTTCTGTCAACAAGGAGCCCAGAGGAATGGAGAATTTACCAAACAAATTTTGGAGACTTAAAGAATTAGCAGGCAGAGGCAAGAGTATACATCAATTAGCATCAGCACAGACTGCAAGGACATCCATCGTTACTGCCCTATCTGTCGCTTCAGTGGCAAGTCATCAGTAACAAAATGGGAACATCAGGGAATGCAGTGCAGTCATTAGAATCCCCAAACCCAAATTAATTATGTCACTGTATGCACACAAGGGATTTTAAATGATGCACTTACCACAATGCCAGTCAAATATGAAGAATAAAATGTACATGTAAACAGAACAAAGTACTGCCAACATGATCAAACAGCAATTGCATGAAACTGTCTAGATACAGTGCATGTTTTTTTTCTTGTTTAAGTTTTATGTATTATTAATTTTAAGAAAGAAAATACCAAAGAAGAAAGGATGCTTAATGACAATGTGCATAAGCACATGTACGTACTATACAGCAAATAAAATAAGTGCAGGACTCTGGATTGGTTTGGCTCTGCTACTGGATTCAGCAATCCATATTTCATCTACTTCTGGACTGAGAACAAATCTAAGCAAACAAGGCAAAGGCTATGAATATCAGTTGAAATGGTCATCAAAGAACACACAAGTTAACTGAGAAAGCTGCTTTCAGTATGGCTGGTGTAAAGAGATAAAAATTTCATGTCATCCGGGTCTAGTCTACAGACTTAAATGTCAGTCAGAACTGCTTGCAGACGTAACAAACTTTCAGATTATCTGTCTCATACTAGCTTTGCAATTCATCTGATAAAGACATTTTTAAGCAGACTAATGCTCACTGTGAGTTAATCAGCCTCTAAGTCAAGCTTTAAATAAGATTTAACCATCCATTTCAAAGCTAATGCCCTCAGAAGCTATAAGACATGCAGTTTTAACTTTGCTTATAGCTTGTGATCTTGCTATTAACAGGGCTGTACCTTAGCTCCTAACAGGAAGCCCAGATTCTGATAAATAAAGCCATTTGTTTAACACTTAGGGCATCCTGATTTTGCATGCTCCCAGTAAGATGCCTTGGTACAGAGAAACAAGTCTTGCCAGGTCCATCCCTAACCACATGCCCGGAGGCTTTAAAACAGGGCCATGAAGCTACTGGCTTCCTTGATATCAATGTGGCCCTCTCGCTTAGCATTTTGTTAATAAAAACTAAATACACCTTATGATGAATGCACTATACTTTCTAAATGGAAAAATGTTGCGTCTCAAAACAGTGTGCAGCACAAACATCTCTCTAACTTCCATTTTAATATTGTTCACATTATAACCTTAGTTCAGTGCTGCAAAAATGGTGCAGTATAGGTGACACAGGAACTGCAAACAGTATATAAGCATTAACATTTTGTTTCTGCAGAATAATTTATGAGGATTTGTAATAAAACCCTAAACCATACTGATTCACTTCTATCAGGAATCTATCAGGTAAGTGATGTTCCCATAAGCATCCCAGAGTGAGCTTATTTTAGAAGTACAATTTTATGACATGCTTAGCCCCTCCCTTGCAAGAAACATGAACACATCTCACTGTACCTGAATGATAGGGTATGAAGTAAGATATTTAAAAATATGTCGCAGCCTTGAGCAAGTCTAATGACATGTCTATTATACCTGTTAGAAAATTAATAGTCTTTATAATTTCATCTAAAGTTTTACACTAGCAGTATACATTAGAGCTGACTTATTCATGTGCTTACGAATATTCTCTAGGCCTCACCTAGAGATGGATAAAAAGTATATAGTTGCGATCTGACTGCTCAGTTTTTGTGTTTATTTGAATTCTTTCAGTATAAAAAGTTTGGAAATGTTTATCTTTTTTTCCAGTAAAAAAAGACTTCTAAAAAATGCCTCATCCTAGAAAAACAAAGTGGAACCTTGGCACTCCACAGTTCAAGCGGAAAAACAAATTACTTCATAATTAATTTGGTCACATATGTGTGGCAAAATAAATACTACACACTAGTCTTCATGACTGAATGCAGCATTTAAATATAGGAATGCAGGGGAAGTCTGAAATTAAGAGGAGCAAATCAACAATACTAACAGCAGGACCTAACTGTGCAGTTTCCTTTACTCAACATATTTTGAATGTATAAAAATCAGTTTAGCATGCATATATTTTTGTACTGCAAAACATATTCGTTGTGGAAGCAGGAACACTAAAATACAGCTGCTGACAAGTAAGGAAATTGAGTTAAGCATTCTGGAATCACAGGTTATGCTCAAAAAGTTTCATATGCAGAAATATCTTCTTCAGCACACCCAACCTCCATTAACTACTTTACACTCTCTCTAAATGGATTATTATAGAATGCCTTTCCAAATAAAGTACACAAAATACATACACTGGAATGTGCATTTTATTCTTTAGTGTAAAATACTTCAGTACATTTAGTATACAATTGTCTCTAAGTATTAATTACATACTATATTTTGCTCACCATCACATCATCCCTATTCTGACAAATCTAAATGAAATACAGCCCAGATGCTTCTTTCACTGCAAAGCACCTGTGCTATTCAGCCTCCTCAGTGCACACCATGTTACGCCTGCATGAAATTGTACATTACCTTCTTTAACAGTCTTACTGATTTCTGTCCTAGAAAAATCCCACAATGAAAGATTATAGTAAACCTCCCTTCTTTTTTATCCAAATAGATCCTTGGCTCAGTTAGCCTCAGCAGTCAGTCACACCTGGGTTAGCAGATCGGTAATGAAAGATGATGAACTTTACACCTCTAGACAACAGACTGCATAACACTAAGCATGGCATAAACAAAACAATATAAACAATAATGCAAAGTATCAGTTCATAGAGTTTACTAGCTATTAAGGAATTGCCCCAGATTCCATGCTAGAACGTATGAGTACCCATGTATCCAGTTCCTTCTTAAACTTTTGGCTGATGGTCTCACTTTAACTGAGGAGGAGAATTTGGTCCATAGGAATGGGAGTCCGAGATTTGTCATTTTTATGGAAAAGTTAGTAATAATTGTTATTGAATTATTGTGTCATTGTGTGTATATGTCACCAGGGAGGCTAATACTAAGCAAAGGTTTTAAAATAAGGTAGTCCTTTACTGCTTTCTACATCAGGCATAAACCTTCTCTACGATAAGGTACAGAGGCCAGATATTTGCTGTCATATCTGACTATTAAACAAGTCCTTTGATCCTCTTCATAAGGAATCTCTGTGCATTCTCCAGTTAAATCATGCTATGTGAAGTGGTTACAGAGCATGGTGCAGTATCTCATAACCTAAGTGTTGTACAGAGGGGGATAATTACCTCCCTGGCACAGTTCTCAGCTGCACATAGGATCATCTGGGTAACTCTGTAGGCTTTGCTGGGAAAGTGCCTGTATGGCACCACATGAAAAGTTATCTACAAGGATTCCAAAGTGGTGTTATTTGACAACTTAGATTTTGCCCATCAACACTGACTGCCACCCCCCCAATGCCATCAAGCTGACATTACACCGGAGGCAAAGTAATTTCTAATGTACTGTGTGTGCGCAAATTTCAATGCCATTTGAAGGGAGGTTGTGTCAGTCAGGTTAGGGACAATGCCATCAATTTCACAGTTATCTGCATATTTGGTGAACTAAACAATGGAGTTTGTTTTGACATCTCAGAAAAAAATTCCAAAAAGGAGTTGGCCTATAACAGAATCCAAAGACACTCCATTGGTGAAAGGATGTGGGAATTAGGAATTTTATTTTATTTATTTTATTTTACATTTGTTGACCGGGCTAGTCTGGCTGGATACATGTCCATTTTCAGCAGAGGCCCGAGGAGAAAAGCTCCACTATAAACTAAGTACATTACATAAAAAAATTTACTACTCTAAGATAATAGCTAAAATCAGATATTACAAAAGCAAAAAAAGAACGAAAGATAATTTAAAAGAGAAACAAGTTAATCTCTGCCTGCACATGTTCATCCAAGGTAGAAGTCACATACACTACCTCTGACAAAAGTGTACCCAAGGTTAGGTCATGTTCAAAGAGGCTTCCTGCGTCTGCATTAATACATTCCATGATGACGCGCATCACCATCTTGTACAATATACTTGTAAGGTTGATTATTCAAGTAATTAATGGGGTCTGTGGCAGGGCCTTCTTTGTGGAATGTAATCTCAACAGCTTGCTTATATTTAATGCTCTATTAAAATGTGTGTAAGTGACTATACCAGGCTATTTTTGACTGCTGTTTCATATGGTCTCATGACGTTTGTAACCTTACTGAATGCAGAGGTGACCATTTCAGATGAATTTCAGGTGGCATCACACTGCAGGAAGAAAGTGGATGGGTTTCCTTTCATGGCCTGAAATTCACTCTAAATCTTCAAGCTAGTGTAACAGTTGTATCTGTTGACTCTGTTATGGTGATACCATTTTGTTCTAGGATAAAATATTTTGCTTCCTTCGCCTTCATTCTTCACATTTTGTAGAAGGTCTTATTATTGACAAATGCCCTAATGGTGAGTTTTACCTTGAATTAAAATTTTCTTCTTTTGAATTAATTTAGTGAGTAATTTTTGGATGCAGTTGACATTAGCTTTGTTGCTTTGAGCTAGCCAAAGTTAAAAGGCGTTGTACATTTTTTTCTTTTGGTTTAATATGTCAATTTTTTAAAAGCAACATTTAAGGAGGAATAATGTGTCAATGTAGTTATTTAAAGGGATCTACACAGCCAAGAACAATTCCTATATAGCTTACAGAAGAGAAGAGAGATCTAAATTTACAGTCCCAATTAACCAATATTGTTGGGGCTTTAACAGTTAAGGTGTCTACCTTACAGACACAATATACAGAGTTTGATTTTCATCTTTAAAAGAGGAATTGGTTAGGCTTCAAATGACCCACAAGGGCAGCTAGCCTAGTACTCATCTATGAACCTACCATACAAGATAATTGCTCAGAGCAAGTTGACATTTGAAAAATTTTTAAAGATGGCAACATTTTATCAGATTTGGTATAAGCTGAACATCAAAACCTTGTGGTCAATATGGAAAGGGAGTGGTGAAGCTTAGCTTAGCACAGCTGTCAGGAATATTTGTCAGTATGTTTCTGTTCCTCATCAGCATTTTCCCCTTCTATCACAGAATATAACTCTTGCACCTAATTACTGGCTAAGACATAGCTATTTATTTATTTCCCATTTGTTAACCGGGTTTGTCTGGCTGGGCAGATGCCCTTTTTCAGCAGAGACTCGAAGAGAAAAGCTTCATTACAGCAATGATTTTTTTTTCATATACAATCAAATTAAGTATTTAATCAAACAATCATACAGAAAATAGATTCATTTTATACAATGTATGAAGAGAAAGAAAACTTAAACATAGATATAAGCTGTTATGAGCCTTACAAACAGATTCAACATGAGACTAATCATTTGGATGGGTAATTTGCTAACCAAAGTGTAAGTGTAGTGAGGCATATAGTTGCCAGGAAAGAAGGGTCCAGGTACTAGGGAACAGAACAAGGAGGGGTATAGAGTGTATGAGGGGTATAGAGTGTATGAGGAGTATAGAGTGTATGAGGAGGGAGAGAGAGGAGGAAGAGGTAAAATGTGAAGATAGGAGTACAGTGGAAGGAAAAAGTCAAAGAGTAGGAAAATCTAGAATACAAGTAGGAGTTGGTATCTGTAAAGATATAGTAGTAGAAAGGGTGGGGAATAGGGCAGAGTTCAAGTAGGATTCTTACAGGGGCAGTTCCAGGAGTTAAGCAGATGTTCCTTTATAGAGAGTTTGAAGTTGCAAGGGTTTTGGATGGTTCCGATAAGGAGAGGAAGTTGGTTCCAAGAGGTGCGAACTGAGTGGCTATACAGCATTTTTCCTAAAGATTTATTTGGTTTTGTGATTTGAAGGAGGTGCTGGTCAGAGCTATCAAGTTCCTGGTTAGGGACGTAAGGAGAGATGAGGTTTGGTAGAGATGGACAGGCTATGGGTTTGATGGAGGATAGTATGAGTCAGAAGGAGCGGATTATGGAGTTCTAACCAGTGAAGTTTTTATAAGGAGAGGCAGTGATGTGAGCAATAGGGGAGATTAGTGATTAATCTAGAAGCTTTGTTTTGGGTTAGTTCGAGTTTAGTTGACAAATCTTTTGGAGGTTAATGAAGATAGGGGTGGGGTATAAGTAGGGTAGGCAGTAGGTAGGCTTGAGCTTGGGACAACTTAGATTCTTGTGTTAAGAATTTTTTATTTCTGCATAGCAGTCCTAATTTTTGGTGCGTCTTCTTGATGTAGTTATTGACGTGGATGTCAAATTTAAGTTTATCTGTAAAAACTCAGAGAAGTTTAGTGTAAGATTCAACCTTAATAGTAGTGTTGTTTAGAGACGAGACCAAGAAGGAGGCTTTGAAGTGCTGGAGAGAGTTGGGGAGGAAGAGTAGAAGTTCTGTTTTATTGGTGTTAATTAGGAGTTGGTTAGTTGTGAGCCATTTTTCAACTGAGTGGAGGGTGTCCTGAGAGAGAGAGTAGGTAGGGTATACTGTCAGAGGTAGTGAGGAGGGTGGAGTCATTGGCTTATAGTATAAGTGTGGAGAGGGAGCATTAGAGATTGTTAGTAAATATGTTAAACAGTAGTAGGCCTAGGATGGAGCCTTGAGGCACACCAGTTTGGATAGGGAGGAAAGGTGAGGTTGTAGAGAGCCATTTGACTGATTGAGCTCTACTTGATAGGTATGAAGAGAACCATGGCAGAGTAGAGGTAGGGAGATTGAAGGAGGAAAGCTTGGAGAGAAAGAGGTTGTGGGATACTGTCAAAAGCTTTAGAGAGGTCAAGGAAGAGGCATGATACTAGTTTGTTATTATTAAGAGATGTAGCAATAGTAATGCTGTAGTTGTGCTATGTTGAGGTTGGAAACCATGGTGTGTTGGGGTAAAAAGAGACTTTCCTGAATGAGGTATGAGATGAGCTGCTTGTGTACACACTTTTCCAGAAGCTTTGAAAGAGGGGCTAGAATAGAAATAGGCCTAAAACTGGAAGGGTCAGTGGAGTTACCTCCTTTAAGTAAGGAAGCAATATAGGACTTTTTCCAGATACAAGGGACAGATTTTTCCCAAATTAACCTATTGATAAGTATGGAGATTGGATAGGAGATAGAAGGGGCAGCAAGTTTAAGGTATGGAGGAGGCAGGTCGTCAACAGAGGAGAAGCAGGGTTTTAGTTTGTAGAGTAGAGATCTGATGATGGAAGTGGGGGCAGGCTTGATAAAGAAAGGAGTTTTGTGGGAGGGGGTTGAGGAGTGTCAAGGCAGGTATCTGCGTTACGTTTAATTAGGTTTTGTATGGATTTAATGAAGGAGTCCAGAACAGTGGCAGTTTCTAGTGGAAAGCTGTTAGGGGATGGGTTAGGAGGGGTTGGGTTACCTGGGTATAAGTTTGTTGATAGTACTCCAGAATATTTTGGGGTTTGAGTGGGGATTGTTTTGTGGGTCAAGATAAAAAGGATTTTGCGGCATTTCATAGTTCCTTATAGTTTTGGAGACTAGAGGGGTTTTGAGTTTATTCCAGATTTCCCATGCATTGTCTCTCTGTTGCATGATGGAAAGAGCTTCTTTGTGTATGCAGGGAGCATAATTGGATTTAACCAGAATCTTTCTGATAGGTTCCAGAGTGTTGATGGTGTTAAGGAAGATGTTATTAAATTTAAGGACTGCTTCTTCAAGTGGGAGGTTGAATAGAAAAGACCAATTTATAGATGAGAGTATTTGGTTAAATAGATCAGGGTTAAAATTAGATAGATTTCGACAATCTTCATATTTGTGAGGTTTAGAAGGTTGAGACAGGACACGTCAGCTGGACTTAGAAATGTTCTAAGTATAGCTACACCACCACCTTTTTTAATTGATCTGTTTTGGAGGAAAAAAGATTGTAGCCAGGGGGTAGGATTTCTTTGCTTGGTATGTGGGGTTTTAGCCATATTTTGGAGATGCAGAGGATATCTGGAATGTGTAGGGGTATCCAGGGGTGTAAATTAGGGACTTTGTTTGGGGTACTGCAAATATTGAGTGCAAAGAGTTTGAGGTATCTGGTAGATGAGGTGGTATGTCATAGTGAGGAGTAGCGGCTAGAGGAAGAAGTTAGGGGAGTGACAGTGGGAGAAGAGTTAGTGAAATGACCAGGATTTTGGTGTACATCACCTGTAAGAAGTAGGGAGAGTACAGATGTAGAAAGAATAAACTTAAGAGCGTTAGTTTCAAAGGATTTAATTTTGGGTGTTGGGAAGTTGTTGGGAGGAGTTTATGTTTGAAGAGATGTGTGAAGTGATGTGTGAAAAGGGAGGGTGCTGTTAGGAAGGAGAAAGGGTTAGGGTTTCAAAGAGTGGAAGGGTGGGACTGGGGTATAAGTAGGGTGGGGGACTATGGAAAGATGTGGATATTGTGATGATATAAAGAAGTGGTATAGATAGGAGTAGACAGCACAACATGCTTAGAGTATAAGCAGAGGAAATAGAGCATTTAAGGTGTAATATTACTTAAGGAGGTAATAGAGAAGTAGAGGTGGGGGTGTACTATTACCTGAGGAAGTTGTAGAGGAGTGGTTATTTGGGTAAATAGGTTTGGAGGAGTGGAGTAAGAGTGAGGTAATTGGGGGAGGAGTTGTGGAAAGAGAAAGATAATGTGATAGTTTGGAAAGCACTAGGCACAGGGGAAGGGTGCGTGTCTAGAAATGGTTAGCTATAAATGTAATTGAAGTGGGGGTGGGTGGGAATAGGGGTAAGGTAGGGGAACAGAGTGGGCTACACCCTCAGAAACTGGATAATGACCAATAAAAAAAACAGAGAAGAAGTATGCCAAAAGTGGGCAGAGAAGCAGCAGGAGAAGGGATAAAGGCTGTAGAGATGTATTATGTATTCCTTAGTAGAAGGGAGAAAGTACCAGCAGAGTAGGGACACTGTGTTGGGCAAAGAGGATAGATTAGGGATGGGATCAGAGATATATGGGGGGAGGGCAGCAGTAAAAGAAAGTAGAGAAGGAAGGTAGGTTAGCCTAGAAGAGAGAAAAATCAAGTTATAAGAGTTCTGCAGGATAGACACTTTAGAGTGAATCTGGCCAGAGAGGGCAAATGGTGGGGGGAGGAAAACAGGACAACTATGATACGCAAGTTACAGATAGAAATAGGAAATGGTGACGTGCATGCTGCAGCCGGCAGTGGAAGAGCAGTACAAGATATGATTAATGTAAAACCTAGCTTTACAAACTTAGTTTGGATGTACTTTAAATCATACAATATAGTTGCGAAGCACAGTCGCGAGGACTGTATTTCAGGTAGGTCTGGGCAGGGTGGGTCTCTAGGCTTGAAGCTATAAGCAGCATTAACCTGAGAAAGAGAGAGGAAAGAAAGAGAGATTGGAAATATAGAGGGGACACAAAACTATAAATAGTATACTGCTGGAATGACAGGTCGTGTGTCAGGAAGGTGGGTAGACAGTATGTGAGGCAGAGTGTGAGGGAGAGAAAGTGTTTGCAAGTAGGAGCTATCTCAGTCAGCCAAAGGTTAATTCAGATCACAGAGTAGAAAAGTACTTAGAGGGGTGCAAGAATGCATTCCAAACCTGTAGTTTGTGTAAGGTGGATATGAAGCATTTCATGCCTACAAGTTTCCTATAACTCTGCTTTTGAAAAACCGACTTATGAAGATGGATATACCACCTTGCTCACTGGACTGAACCAAGTGGAAAGAGTCATGAACAGGTAATTGTGAGATGCAGAACAGGTCTTTAAACTGTATCTATGTGATGGCACATACTCAGATTCCCAAACAGGTATGGGTAAGGCTCTAGTCAGCTTACTTTATTTTTTTACCATAGGCACTGTTGAGGTCACTTCTTCGCCTGTTATTTATGTAGTTTAGCACGGCAAATCCATTAATTGGACACTACACAGAAAAACCTATTGGAGGTGGGAAAAAACCCCAGTTCATCTAGTATTCTAATACTTTTTGAGGAAAGATGCATTGCATCCTCTAAAAAGGAGGTCTTGGTGCCATACATTTCCTCCCACGTAGAGAGGTGCTGAATCCCCATGGAGTGCGACCTTGATTTAAAGATTGATCAGATTAGCTCAGAAGTGGCAGAGTGACTCATATTACAGATTAATTGCCAAGTCCAATAAGTAGGATTTTAGGGTTTTCTTAAACCCACATTTTTTGGTCAAAGTGATCAATTAATAATTTTCTTCATGACCATTTGTATGGTATGCTGATTATAATGCCCGACACGTCAGAAAAAAATATTACCATGTTGAAATGATAATGGTATATGCTACAGTGCTTAAAGGAGGACAGATTTCTAACAATTTCAACAGGATCTTCACATATAAGCATAGAAAAGCAAGAAACAAGTGAATATTTATATAAGACATTGGCAATAAGCTAATAAAATTATTTCAAAACATTACCTATATATTAACAGCAATTTTTCACACACTTGTGACAAACATCTTAGTAGCATTATACTTTCACTGAGATTGCAGAACAGATAGGCATACACACAACTACCAGGCTGTATGGGTCTGAAGGCTAATAGCTCCACCAATATTTGGTAAGTTGGAGCACAGCCATGCTAGTAAAGCAATACTGTCACATTTTTAGTCCATTAGGGCACATTTACCCTACAGACAACATAAGGGCACAGCAGTCTATTTTGCCTCCAGCTTCCTAAATTAGTCGTATCAGCACTGAGAAGTATGTCGCTGGCAAAATCAGCATCATAGCACAGACAGATTAAGCAGCGACTGCAACCCAATAGAACTGGGACTGATTACAGATCCGGGGGGCTGGAGGAGATGCTGTGAAAACCTCATCTGTATAATGAATTCTGACATGCCTTAACATTGTGTCTGTATTTCCAGGGTTTATCTACTTAAGTGTACTTCAGGAATTGTTGATATTAGGCTGCATTATAACTGCCCTTTGTCTATGACATCTGCTTGCTGCAGGGCAGACTGTGTGACTTTTTAATTTTTAGGAGTGGAGTGTGTGGCACAACTTACACAAAAAATTGTGTGACTTAGTGGGCTGCTGAATCTTAATTATTTGTCATATACAAGAATGGCTTTTTGAATCCTGTTAAGTGTGTCTCTTCTCTGTAAGTGTATAGTAGAAAACTATTAATAAGCTATATCCTGCATGCCAAAGTGTTGATTCATACCCACTCCACTTTGCAATTCTGATCAATATGTCCAAAGTACCCAAGTCACACTTGAAACCAGTCTTGAAGTGATTTCTGTTTTAACAGAGGATTAAAAACAAAAAACACACACAAGTTTAGTCTGTCATGGTGAAGACAATGCAATGCATCTCTAGTATGGTGCAGAGAATGTAATGCATCTCTATTATAGTGCATGTAGCAAATGCAATGTAATATGATGAATGATGTCAGAAACATGAACAGACTTGCACGTGAATTGATCAAAGCACTTCTAAAATATGGTGGTATCAGTTGAAAAAAAAAATTACTACAGACCTACTAACTGGGTGCAACTTTAACCATCATTTACATTCAAGGAAAAGATGGATCTTCATCTTTCACCACAAGGGACCTCTGTTCATGACCTCTGAGAAGTCCCATTAAAAATGCCACTAACCAGCACCCTTGATCACAAGATACTCATCTACAAAAACAGACCTCATTTCTAGAAAGTGGAGGATTTAACAATGGCAGGAATAGAGGCATGGGATAAAATAAAGCCGTCACGGACAAGAAAAATGTAGCTGTTATCAGTATAGCAAGCAGAGTTAAAGCTATAAGCTGCTAAATTGTTTTGTGATGTAGTCAGGGGTTTTATTCAGTCAGTCTTCACCTGCACCCTAACCAGGTGATTTAATTAGGCCAGTGCACCTGAAATCGGGTACTTGCTGACTTTACTGATAAAACAATGCAATATGTAATAAATGAAAAAAATAAGGCAGTTTGGACTGCAGTGACAATTTTTCATTGAGCTGGATGATGGAAAAATGATATGGGCTCACGTGGGCATTAGCTGTTCTCATTTTATAAATTTACCACTGTTATACAAATATTAACAAAAAATTTACAAATAATAAAAATAAAACATGGAAACCAAGTTATAATAATGAACAGACAGGCTGCTCAGTATGGCTTTGTTTCAAGCATGTTTGGGGGGTATACATGGATGTGGGACTGGCAGTGGTCTGCAGGAATTCATAAAGAAATCTGGGAAACTACAGAGACTGACTAGACAGTCAAATTAGAGAGGTACAGGACTGCAGACATCATAAAAGGGGAACAGGGAGGAGTAACTACATGTCAAGCAATGGATATAAAGGATGTGGGACAGACAAAATATAGTAAGTCATGTATTAGACAGCAGGGCAGAATACTCTGCAGAGAAATAGAGAAAGGCAGAAAGCACTGACAGGAAAAAAATGTAAATTGTAAGAGCTGTGGACAGGAGAGAGGCATCAGGAATACTACTATGATTATACAAAGGCAGGAACAGGAAACCAAATGAATAGGAACCAAATTCAGGGAGAGACAGGAGATAGCAAAGGACAAAGTAAGATGCAAGCATCCACAAGAGCAAGGATGAGGAATTCAAACCAAGAGAGGCAGAAATTAAAGTAGAGTAGAACTTCTAGTATGAATGACACAGGTAGTCAGAAGATGTGCAACAAGAGAAATTGAGTTAGGGATCAAATAAGCAAAGCACAGGATGGGGGGGGGGGGGCTGGCTGTGGGCAACTTGATCACTAAAAACACTAGTTGGGCAGGGTGGTTAAAGAGACAAACTGCATTTTGTAAGGATAGACAGTCATAGACCTGACTTTCATCAAGATAAACCTGATATTGATCAAGATGGTCAGAAAAGAAAAGGGATACCCTAATGGGCTATGTGAAGGAACAATAGACAAAGCAAACAGGAACAACAAAATAGTAGCAGGTTGCAGTGCCTTGGGAAGTCAATAATATTTGCATTCCAGTGCAAAGGACCAGCAACATGAGTAAGTTGTTGAAGAAGAAAGTCAACTACTACCTCGTGGAGTAGAGAAAGGGACAGGCATTGGCACATTGAGAGTACCTTGGGTCCTGGGTAGTTTTCAGACCAAGGACCCTCACCTCACCTCCACACTTTGACTTTTTTGGGGAGAGGGGATCATGTACAAATGCACATATTCTTTTGGATTCATATTCTGGATTTATAACCATTCAAACTGCTGTCATTATAATCCACCAACACCCTTATCCATTAATTATAACTACTTAACTGTGCACACCACAAATGTCTGAGATAAAAAAAAATGGCCACAGTAAAGTATTCCAACCTGTTTTACAGGAATGCACATTAGTGCTACAAAGCCAAACTAATAACTGTTTAACAATCATGATAGCAGAGTACGTCATAGTCATCCACAGACAAAACACACACACTGCAATAATAGACCCAAATATTGGCTACATACATCTCAAATATGCAATTGTGGTAAAAATTACTTATGGCCATAATAATGAATGCCAGGTTTGTTTCACACAAGCACAAGGTACCCCAAGTACTTTCCAACTTACTTTACTTAAATGCACACTTGTCCTGGATAGCCACTCTGTTTATAACAACCAAAGTAAGTTACTTTAATCCACAGACATCCCAACACCCTTCCCAGCAGGTATATTTGTGTTATGTTCCCATCATCTGATTGTGGTAAAACAATCTCTTTAAAACTCTTACAGCAAGAATCAGGACAAAGCCAGAAAAAGAATGATGGACAGGCACAGAATCAGGGACATATTTTAACTATTGCTGTTTTATATTCAAGATGGTTAGAATAAAATGTTTTGATTAGCATGTATTCAATGAAGAACATTAACTTTGAAACTTAAATGTTTATCATTATTTACTGACTGAAATATTCATTATTTACTGACTGAAATATTCAAAGAATGCCTCAGTTTTTATGGGGAACAAACCAAAAAATAACAGGCAAAATAGGGGGTATTTGGCAAACTCAGGGGACAGTTACGATCTATGTGATTTCAACTTTGTTTCACATAAATATAGCATTTCAACTTATTTCACACAAATGCACATTAGTACTCTGAAGCTAGATCATTAACGGAGTAAAAATAAGGCAAGTAACTTTCATCCACAAAGAATCCCCGCAACCTCCATCCTGGAATTTTACCAACTTTGTTGCATACACTTTACTTGGCAGTGATACAAAATACCATCCCTCAACCTCTTGGTACAAGAATCAGGCAACAAAGCCAAAAATTAAACCTCAAATTTTATAAGGCACAGATGAAAAATATGAGGCAAAATTAGGGGCATGCTGCAAAATCAGCAACAGTTTCAACTTAGTTTTACATAGACAACACCTAGAGAGTAAATATTCCAGCTTAGTTTATGCAAATGTAAACTAACTTTGTAAATGCAGGCAAAGAGAGTAAGATGCAGGCTAAAATATCAGGTAAAGTTAAGGACCTGCTGTAAAATCAGATTTTTTTTTTCAAATTTGTTCCATAGAAACACTGGCCAGAGAATAAAGATTCCAGTTTAATTCACACAAAAGCTTACTGTTCCCTTAATGAAAATTAAGGACAGCAAACAAACATGGCAGGTTGCTTTCATCCACAGCTCAGCTACCCACCCCCTCCCCAATCTGGTTGCCTGCCAGCATATTAAAATAAAAAAAGAAAAAAAATCCAATTTATTTCACACAAGTGCACACTAGCATTTAATACCAGACTTTAAACTGAGCAAATAAAGACTTTAGCTTACTTCATCCACACCACAGCTATCTGCCCCCAAAAGAGAGAGAATAAACTAATTTCACACAAATACACTAACCCCTAATGCCAACATTTAAATTGAGCAAACAGAGAAAGAATGGGAAAAATATGGCTGCCTGCATGCATGTGTAAAAGTGTACTTCCCTTCAAATCAGCAGTTTGATAATGCCCACAGTGATCCAAATGTACTTTGTAATGTACGTGGGCTTTCTATTCACTGCTGTCACAATGAATCATGGGAAGTCAATGAACAGAAAACTTCAGTGCTTTAGACAGGATTGATGTAGCTGTAGGCATTTGTTTATTCTTTTAAGAGAACATTTCTTTATTTAAAAGAAACAGATGAAGTACCAGAGTAGAATGTCTTTACCAGTCTGTGTTGCATGTGTGCAAATGCAAGTCATCATGAGTATATAAAGGGTAAATATTCCTGGTGTCCATTTAGTTTTTTTTCTTCTTTTTTTTTTGTAATATTTAGTCTAAGTGGTGGATCACCTGTTATATTTACCATGTAAGATAACTAAAGTGATTTAGCTTACATGCAGGCCATTGCCCCCCCCCCCATATATATATATATATATATATATATATATATGTATATATATGCACTTTGGTGCTGTAGGCCCTGGATGTCATTATTTCAATCTGACACTGAGAACCGGCAATTATAGTTGCATGGGAGAGCATGGATAGAAATACGCAAACAAACTGGTGAAGTAAGCACAAAACAATGTAGAACCAAAACAAAACCAATCCAAAAGCCCAGTAGTAAAACACAAAAACAGTTTTAATATGAAGCACTTTTTGTCGCTGTTTGTACAGTGACTTCATCAGATCTGGGCTTTCGGATTGGTTTTGTTTTTGTTCTCCATTGTTTAGAGCATGGATAGACTCGACAAGGACTAGAAAGGTGCATTAGGAGAATTGTGCCATTAAACCAAGATGGAAAGGGGGCAGGAATATGAAGACTTCATTCAGGAATAGCACAAGAAAATAGCAGAAAACAGCAGAAGGGGAGGTTACTGGAGTTAACAGAACAGACAAAAATGTACGTCATGGACTGTGAAGGACATCACACAGAAAAAAAACAAGCAATCATCATAGAGGGATGTTAACAGAAAACATGACATGGCAGAATTCAGCAAGAAAGACAGCAAGGAGACTAATACAAAGGAGGAAATTGGGATGAAAGAATATGATACAAGAGCATAGATATGAAAGTAACAAAGAAGGGAACAGTACAAAAAGGGCAAAGTTTCACACAGAACCTCATAACTAGGAAAGACAAGGACAAAATGAAATACAGAGTAGACAACTGGAATGCAGAGGACGACAATAACGGATCTACAGGTGCTTACCATGGCAGTGAGCCTGACACTGGTGGAATGTAAAGGCACTGACCAATAACATGATGGGATGTTTCTGGGTGTAGGCTTCACAAAGAACATGATGGTCAGGGATGCAGGAGGGCTGGCAATAATGGGTTGAAGCACTGGAGCAGGATATTGTAAAACACGAGTTGAAGCAAAAAGTAAGCAAATAAATACATAATCTCAGGGCAGGACAAGGAATAAAACATCATAAGTTCTCTTACCATTAAAGCTAAACTGTTCAGTAGGAAAACAAAAGCTCTAAATGAATATTTTGTGTTGGTGATCACAAAGGAAGTAAAACCGACAATACCAGCCTGGAAAGAGAAGGCATGTGCATGGGACTGATGGGCAAACCTAGATAAACCAGAGGGGTGCAGCATAAACTTGGGGTTTAGAAGAAGGTAAGGCAGACAAACCACATGCAATTACATTAAGGATACTTGCACTTAATATGATTTTGATGGCAATTCTGACTGAATTATTTGGTATAGCCATTAAGGGGATGTGGTCCCTGAAGCCTGAAATCCAAATAGCAGCTGCACTAGTATATAATGATGTAGTGAGAAACAGTCTAGGAAAGTATGAGCCCAATAAGCCTGACTTCCATGACAGACGGAGTAAGAGATGTGGTACTGAAGGCAAGGTTTATCAGCATTTTGGAGTACAAATGAGCTACTTAATGAAGTCTAGCATGGATATACAACAAGCAGAACCAATTAGATTAAAATAATCCATTGCTAAGACTGGGTTACCAGGGATGTAAACAAATGCAACCCAGGGTATGTGATCTGTACTGTCTTCAGCAAATTAATGCAGTTTTTTCAAAAGCTTAATATCTGGAATACATCATTGTGAGATGTGTGTGTGTATATCCATTCCTCTGTATATCATATAGTATTTTAAATTCACTTTACATTGTACTAGCTGTATTTTTTTCCCTGGAGTTATTCAAAACACTGAGCTTCTTCTATTAAATTTATTGCATTAAATGTCTTATTTTGCTTCTTGGCTGAAACATGGTCATAGGACCATTCGGCCTAACTGGTTAACAAATTTCAAAATACACATTTTGCTCACACCCCTCCCCCTGATCCATCATGCTAACATCCACTGATCACTAAAACCAGTGGAAGACAAACCACAGAATGCCCAGAAAGGTGCAAAATCATCAAAAATAGAGAAGCCATATTTCTGCATGGGGGCAAGGCCCTATACACTTTGCAGAATGTGTACATACTAAATACAAGATTGCCCAACATAAGGGAAAAATATTTGTGTTTATCTTCAATGGTGGCATCAAATGTCTGAGATCATGAAATGATCAAAGTGTTACAGACATGCATCACCATCTCCTCATACATGCACACATCCATTATGTATATATATTTTTTTAGGATTTACTTTCACTTGATTGACTAACATGAATGTTGACATCCTGAATGTAAACCACTACATCAGAAATGGAAACATCACCTTCCTAGTATGTAGTCACCAAGGTTGCTTCTCAGCGTATGCAAATGTTACTAAAAAAAAATCACCACACCCCTTCTAATTATATATACTAACTCTGAGATTGCACAATCCCCAGGAAAATGGAATATTCCCTTACTTGAGGACTGCCGATCTTGCAAACCTGTCAGGTATCTATGTAGTCGACCAAATCATTCATCCTCCTCCTCCTCCCACTTTTTCTAGATGAGGTCATGCCAGCTGCTACCATCTCTCTTTATTGAATGCCACCCCTCTCAAATACATGAAGCAGTAAACCTGTTCCACTTTTTCCCTTCTATTTTATTTCTCCTTCTAATTTCCACCATTCATTGCCATTACAACTGTCTAATCTATACTCAGTTTCATTCCATGTGCCTTCAGTTTTGCATGCTATTCCCATAGCCTTTGTTGAAGTTCTTGCTCATAGCCTGCCTGTAATGCCATATCATCTGCATACAGCAAAGTTGCTGATCTGGCCCTTTTGTCCTGTTTGCTAATGTAGTCCATCACCAGTATGGACAGCTGTGGGCTCAGAGCTGAACCCTGATGTGCACCCACTCCCTCTGGGAACCCCTGGGTGAGACTGAACACGGTTCATACTTGAGTCATTGGGTCCTTGTACATAACCTGTACTAATTCTACCATATTTCTGAGTCTTTGAACCACTGCAGGACTGTCTTGGGACACTGTTGTATGCGTTTTCCAGTTGGACTCTCTCCTCATTTCTGTCTTCTTCTCAATTCCCTGTCTGGGGCAGTTGTGCTGCATCTTGATCTGAAATCGAATGGCTCATCTCCCATCTTACTTTCTAATACTCTGCATATTCGTTTACCACCACCTTTTCCAGAACTTTCATGTAACGTGATAGGAGTTTGATACTGCAGTACTGCCGACAGTTGCGAATGTCCCCTTAGTTCTTGAACACTGGCACTAGTATGCTTATTCTCCAGTGATTTGACATGCGCCTTTCTTTCCACACTGCTATGAGTATCCTCAGGAGTCATTTTTCCCATATGTCACCCAGCATCATCATCATATTTGCTGTGACCTCATCTAAGCCTGCTGCTGTCCCTGACGTCATTTTCCTTAGTGCCATTCTTACTTTTTTTATGGTGGGCTCCTCTTCTCTCATCATATGCTATGTATGGGGCAGTACAGTTTCTGTGGGGTTTTCTTCCTTTAGAAGCTGCTGGAAGTACTCCTTCCATTTGTCTTTGATGTCCTGTGGACTGGTGAGCAGGGATCTATATTAATTCATTGAAGGTTCACTTCAGTGAACCTTTCTTCATCGAACCCTAACCATCAAACTTTCATTTCAGCAAAGCTCATATCTGCAAAAAATTTACATGGGGAAAGGAAGCAATTGGCCAGCAGCAAAAATTTGCCCTCTTCCTACTGTAGTGCAATCTCAGAGTTGGCATATATAGTTAAGGGACTATGGCGGATGTCGCCCCCCCATATTGGGAGTTGTGGGTGTTGAAGTCCGCCACTTTGGTGGGTTTTACATACTGTGGTGTCTGTTCTGATGTTGCTTTGGTCAAGTGCTTAGTTCCCCATTTAAATTTTTGCTTGATGAGAACATTCACTGAAATGAATGTTCGATGGTTAGGGTTTGATGAAGAAAGGTTCACTGAATCGAACCTTCAATGAATAAAGACCCTGTGAGCAGACTACTGCTGGCATTCCTTATGAATGGTATTGGATGATCACTTTATCAATCTTTGCCTTGCAACCCAATACACTTTTTGTGTGTGTCATTTACTAACTCGCTAGTTGACTAAATGCAGTTGATTAAACAGAAGTCAACCAAACCAATGGAACCCATATATTCACATACATATACAGTTTAATGAGTGGCAAAGCTACAAGGATAACAATTAGCACTTCTAAATCAGAAGTTATGGTTCTCTCCTAAAAAAAGAGTGGACTGCTCTCTCCTAAAAAAAGAGTGGACTGCTCTCTCCTAAAAAAAGAGTGGAGTGCTCTCTCCTAAAAAAAGAGTGGAGTGCTCTCTCCAGGAAAAAGAGTGGACTGCTCTCTCCAGGAAAAAGAGTGGACTGCTCTCTCCAGGAAAAAGAGTGGACTGCTCTCTCCAGGAAAAAGAGTGGACTGCTCTCTCCAGGAAAAAGAGTGGACTGCTCTCTCCAGGAAAAAGAGTGGACTGCTCTCTCCAGGAAAAAGAGTGGACTGCTCTCTCCAGGAAAAAGAGTGGACTGCTCTCGCCAGGAAAAAGAGTGGACTGCTCTCGCCAGGAAAAAGAGTGGACTGCTCTCGCCAGGAAAAAGAGTGGACTGCTCTCGCCAGGAAAAAGAGTGGACTGGTCTCTCCAGGTGGGTGGGTTACAGGTTAGGCTAGACAGTATAAGGAGATGGACCAGTGGACTGCTACTCCAGTGAAAGTAGTGCAGGAACTGTACTAGAATGTGCTGTGTAGACTGGAGCAGAGTCATGAGCTAAAGCACTTAATTTACCAGTCAGTTTATATACCCATTCTTATCTATGATTATTAACTCTGAGTAACTACCAAAAGGATGAGAATGCAGAACTTATGGTTTATTCACAGGACAGCACACTGGACTCACTTCTCCATGACTGAGGGAGGAGTTGGCCATTTCTAGTGGACCTCCAAATACAGTCTCTGCTCCTCCATGTTGAGGATAGTAAGCTGATGTGGTCTCAGCACCTTGTGAGAATGCCCCCAGTGCACCACTCATGAGAGGTATAGTAGCCACAGTCCAGTGGAAGGCCAACCTAGCATAGGAACATTGTCAGTAATTCCAATGCCAATTAAGATGGTCTTGTGCAGGAAATGATCTAGGTTGTACACCAAAGGATTGTGCTGTCAACTCAAACTTCAATTTATAATATAAAGAAAACTCAATCGAGGTCTAGATGGAGAAGAAAGAGGGCAAAATATAAACTTGCCACAGTTTTGATAGTAAGCCTACAAAAGATTGTAAATGTGACTGTAACCTTATACATTTTTGTATGCAAAAATGTACAAAAATGCATAAAACTTAAAACTGTGCTTTTCTGAAAAATGCAACAGCAAATATATGTTAAAAACTTGAAATGCTCAAAAGATATACAAAAGAAACGTTGCATGAATTTATGCAAAGAATGGCCCAGGACAGGAATCACTTTGCTCCAGAGCTGTAGTTAACTGTAGAAAGCAAACAAAGATTCTGGTACCCCCCACCCCCACCCCATAGCAAAAGCCAGCTAGACTTAAAAAAGATTTAAAAAAGTGAAACCTGAGAAAGATATTTTTTTTTTCTGGGGTGAGATGATAGCTTCACACATCCACCCACACAATCTTTAATTATCAGGGCTGTTCCTAGCAATACTTGTTGCATTACACTATGAAATGTTTTCAGCAATTCCAGTGGTTCAGTTACATTTTGATTGATGGGCCAAGGTTGCAGAAGTAGCCCACTAACCATTTTCACTTGTTCAGTTAGTGATTGCTTTTACCCAGCTGAGGACTGTTTTCCAAAGACATAAGTTTGCTTTTTTATGCTTTGTCAGCTATCTTCTGCAAATCTGGATATTTTAGACATGGCTCAGAAATAATAATTCTAGCCACAGTTAGCTATGAAATATTTAGACTGAATAGACATTTTTTATGCAACATATCTGTTCAAAACTGGTTATTTTCTGTTTCCTTGCACAATTACTTGGCTGTATAATTAACTTACAATGTGCATTTCATAACTGTTTTTTAGTCCAAAATTCTATTTATATAGTTTTGAAATCTTATGGCTGATTTTTTTTTGTTTTTATTTAGTAAAAAGATATTTGCTGTGACAATGAGCGTCTGACATCCATCTCTGACAGAAAATGCTCTGCTCTATACTGCCATCATTCTTTTAGTTTATTTTCTAATAGTGGAACAGTAACTGAAGTTTTTCAGATCTGGATCAGTGGTAGCGAAATATCTTGGGCCAGCAGAAAAGATGTACTACTGAAAAATACTACCAATATTCCTTGGACATTACCAAGTGCTTGTCTGAATGCAAAAACTACTGAGTGTTTATGTGAATGCAAACTATTTATTAGAATTACAGCTACTGAGGATAAGATAGCACTGTAAGGTGTTAACTTTAAAGTAGGTAATAGGCCTGGAAAGCATGTAGATCCTAAATGATATTGATTGTGTGGGCCCACAGGCCAAGACACTCTATATTTCCTATATGCTGTTAGGAGCAAGCTTCCATTTCACTTATCCAGGAGTGTGTGTGTGTGTGTGTGTGTGTGTGTGTGTTAGAACAGCTTACTCTATGCATGAATGGCAGGCTGTTCTGCTATAGTCTAATAAAATTTAGTTCAAGCAGATAAGGGTACTTCCAGCTTTATTCCACATACATTTATAGCAAGATATGTCGTCATTAGTAAACACTTACTAGTGAAAATAAAGATTGAAATAATTTGAAAGGAATAAAGCATAAAATATTTAACTGATTCTGTATGAGTCCAACATAGATTAGTAACAATTAAACCTTCAGATAAGGTGGAAAAGATTAGAAATCTTAACACCAGCTAAAAAAGGAGTCTCTCTCAACACACACAGATATATACACATACACAGCACAACGTTTTAGTAATCTGGATGTTAGTTTACCCATTTTTTGGTATTGTCCACCTGTACAAGATTTGTGGTCTAAAGTTAAATCAAGTCTTAGCTATTAAAGCTTGCCACAAAAACTGACTACAATAGGTCGTTAGAATGATGTCTTTGCAATAATCTGAGTTTTTTTATTACAAATGTTTCAGTAAAATTTTGTATAAACATAATGGACTTCATTAAAAGGAATAATATAAACAGGTCTTACTTTCTGATAAACTGTTTTAAACCTGACAAAATCTGAAAAATAGAGAAAAAAGCTTAATGGACTAGAAGAAAGCAAGAAAAGTGTTCTACAAAATGTTAATGATGGTTTAATGTTACCAATTCCTTTTGTTACCAAGTGTCAATTACGCTTCTTATGATGTGATAAATCTCTTACTTTTAACTTCCAACTTCACTACCCAACTCAAACAAAAACTCTAAGCCCTCCACTTAACATGATAGACATTCTTGTATTCTTTTTTGTACATTATCCCACTTTAAAGTGTCTATATTATTTCTTCGACAGCTTAGATTGTCGAATGCTTAATGACTGACACCTAGTCGAAGTTTCAAAATCGCGAACAGCCAAAAATGCGAATTCTTTCCTCTGGAAAGAATTCGCTAGGCCGTCCAGAAATAAAATCAACTTTTCAACTTAAATATAGTGGGGGGCTTAGCCCCCCACCCCTTTACGAAATATACCAACTCCGATATCGCTCTGCATTGGGGAAAGGGCAAATCCCAGATAACGGCCAAGCAAATTCTTTCCCGAGGAAAGAATTTGCTTATATGGCCTTTCGCGATTTTGAAACTATCATTGAGCATTCGACAACCTAAGCTGTCAAAGAAATAATATAGACCCATTTTATATTATTCATCTCTACTGGAGCATCATCTGCTCATGATATATATACATTACTATACACCATTCATACCAACCACTACCAAGTTTACTTGTTTACACTCTGTCAGTTCTCTTACATCAATCTGTCCACATACCATAATCTTATATCTTTTCTATGTCCACTTCAACTGTATTTTTCTTTCCCCTCTTTTCCCACAGCTTCAAACATCTTATTCAATATACCCAATATGTGTCATGCTAATCTAATGTTATAACATCTTTGTCCATTAATCACTCTCTATTTTTCCTATAGTATGTATACTTTTCCGTTTGTACGTCTTTGCCAGTAAATCATGGTCTAATTTCCTATAGCAACAATAATAATTTAACTGTAGCACTTCATCTCACACATTAGTTATGTCTAGGATTGTTTTATCTTTACTAGACCTTTTCTGTCTGAGCCTCCACTGAAAACAAATCCCATTGTCCATTTGGGCTTTCCTGGTAAACAAAAGTTAAATACACACACACACACACACACACACACACACACACACACACACACACACACGTACATAAAACTATATTTGAATGGGATAATAGTTTCATAAACTTCATTGTTTATCCCATGCTTTACAATATCAAATCTACCTCCAGTTGGTTAAACTTTATCTGTACTACATTTGATGTATAATTTCTCATGTCATTTAAACTATTCCGTTTGTATTTTTGTTGCTGTTGTATATTGCTGTTCTTCAGTGAAATGGTAAAGCAGAAGCGATACAGAGCAGTTAGTCAGAAATGAAGTATTGGTTTCATCACTATAAGACAGCCACAAATCTCAGGAAAGCTCAGCAAAGAATCAAGTACAATTTAAGTAATACATTATTGCTTTTGCTTTGGGAAAGGAAGTAGAATAAATCATTAAGATATTTCCATTTTTTGAAGATGCAGATAAACACTGTTAGAGTAGTCCAGAAATTGAGACATTCTTTATCCAGGGGAAAAGTCAGTCAAGAGTGAGCTAAATACCATCATAGGCTATAGAAATATAAGAAAAGTGTTAAAGAATATATTTATGAACTGGACAAATGCTGTTTGTTTGCAAAAACAAAGAAATATACCATTGAAAGATCTGTGGCAGACATTTTAAGTAAAAAAGAATCCCAGAAGCTACAGCTATGCAACTACTGACAACATTCCAAATAGAAAGATTAGTCTTGAAATGAAGGAGAAAACTTGCATCTCATTACTGTGAGACTTCCAAAGGTATTATATAAGGGGGTAGCACAGCATCCCTGGAAGACAGACTACCAATTTACATAAAGGGTTTGAATTTTAAAACAGGTTTTAGAGCTAACAGCATTCTTTTGGTCCATACTTCTCAGCTGTCTAGATTTTTCCCTGACATTTTTTGGTCGGTTTCTCATAAAATGTTTGGTTTTCTGGAAAATCATTAAGGATTGAAGTCCCTAAATATAGACAAAATATGAAAGAGTTTCAGATTTTATATCCTTCAGAAAATGCATGCCAATGTAGAGCCTATTATTCTAGCAACTTTCTATGTTTATAATTACAATATTTAAAAGTCTGTCCCTATTTTTGGGCCTTTGTCCAGATTTGTGCTAAGAGGTTGAGAGAGGTATGTTTTGGACATAACATTCTTTGTCCTGACAACTCCAGTGATGTTTTATGATGACTCATTTTGGAAACGGTGTACTATATGAGGAAATAATTTGCCAGTAAATAGCATAGTCAAACATTATTTGTTTACTGCTCCCAAAAAAGGAAATTTCTGTCATGAATCTGCACAGTTGCAATGTACTATTGGCAGTGGGGTTATTCCATTAAGTAAATAAATGGCAACAAGGCACCAATGATGCCATACCAATTGCTAGAAAACTGCACTGTTAAAAATATTAATTCCAAGTGTGTCAAATGTAAACAGGACAAAATTCATCAGTTCAGTTCAGCACAGAGGAGTAGGAGACGCATGCAAACATACAAGCTGGTTTCACTTCAACACTTAAATGAAGGCCTTGCCCGGGTCACTTGACTTGCATCCCAACTATCTTAAAGCTATAGCACTTATTTAAATACATTGCATGTCGCATCCCCCTTTCACTGAAGCTCAATTTCCTTCTAGAAGCTAGTATATACATTTACATACAAGCAAACTGTACTACTGTAAATGAATTATGTGCAGATGTAAAATGAACACTTTGACCCACTAAACTCTTATGAATTATGCATGGTCTATATATCCAAGAGGATTTTTATAAGGCTTCCAAACCTAGAATATTTACATTAGGGAATCACAGATTGATCCAGTTTGGAACAGTCCTTAAGTTAATCATCACCACTCAGATTAATAGTATTCAAGTCCAAAACCTGAGGAAGTTCATTTTGTTGTGGAACTTGTCCTGTATGCACTGTACATTCACTACGCTAAGGACTGAACACATCAGATGAAGTTTCCTGAAGTAACTTCAATGAGTCTCTTTGAACCCTGATTTATCTTCCATATTTCTTTAAGTGGTTGGAATGTTTGGCAGTTTATACAGCTGGTATCAGTTTCTGCTGCAGAACTGCATATTGTCACCTTTAGTGATATATAATCAGGACAAGTGGCACAAGCAATCACAGCAGCTTGTAGTGGAACTTAGTGACATATGAGAGACTTTGGACGTCATTAACTCTTATTCCTTCAAAGCAAATACATTTATTGCAGTTTTGACATAAAACAGCTTCTGTTTTGTGTAGCAGTGCTAATGTTGGCTGCCTATTTTCTGAAGGAAAGTACTGGAAAGGAAATTGGAAATTTCTATCTCAGTCTTCTGCTGAAAAGGAATTCTGCTGTGGACTGGTGTATTTTGATATTCAAGTAAGGGCAAATAGTAGTCTGGCTGACGGAGCAGAATATTCACACATTTTGGGAATATGTTGACTATTTGGGTCCTTTCACACCTATGATTTAAATTCTTGACCTTAAAACTGTGGACCACTCTAAAGCCTACTTACACTGGTATACTATACGTCTTAAAAAAAACAACTTCAGAACCTTTATCCATGGCTGTATGGTAGCATCTCAAAAAATAAGGTTGTTGTACTGAGATAAATTAATGCCCAAATTCAGCTGTAACTGCTAAGGAATTTCATGCATAATTAGTCCCTTTTGGTTCTAATTTCAAAATATGCCATGTATTTCACAGTTGTGAACCAATCTGTATAGACATGTGTGTCCAACAGATAATGTCAAATGATCTTTCTTTGTGCTTTGGATCTGTGTGGCGCATGTGGTCTCATGACCATTTGATAAACTAGCTGCCTATCATCCTTGAACATCAGTCCTTGTATGCATGCTAATGCATCTGTACAGGGAAAGTATTGCCTGCCTAGAGGACAATACTAAGAGCTTCCATCCTGCCATCATTTCATGATGACATTACTCAGCAACTGTAGCCAAGCCATCTTGTGTAAGAGGTTCAGCTCTTACAACTTCAGAGTAGTCAAATGTAATTGGGACAAGGTATAATAGTTTGTGCCTTTTCTGAAAGGATTAGCCAAGCTAGAGTCTTCACTGTGTAATACCTTAAACCGCTTGTAGAGGAGGCCCTTGGGCTATATGCAAATCACCCCTTAAGGACATACCAGTGTTTCAGCTACTTGGCTCCTCAATGCCCATGACTTAAGTTTTTATGAATACACTGACCAACAACTGTAGACATGGCTTATTTCAGACTTTGTGACTTACAGTTTGTGTGGTTTGCTTTATTGACCTGAATATACCAGGAAAAATAACAGGATCTCACCACCAACTTCATTGCCAACCTATTCAGTGTTAATGATTTTAATATTAACCAGTGGAAGCACCCTTGCTTTTATTACTGCAGGAAGAATGTGAGGTTTTATTAGTAGAAATAATTTATCTTTTAGTATGCTTTTGCTTAGCATTTTAAGGTACACAGTTTCTATCAGACTTGTTTTTCTGCAATGATGACACTGAAGGGCATCACTCAGTTGGTTCATGGATTGCTTCAGTAACTCTAAAGTGGACCATAACTCCAGCTGCCTTTTGAGAATAGGAAATGAAATGCACAAATCATCAGTAATATGCATGTGACTAAATGCTGTAGCTTATAAGAGGGTAAGTAACTGCAGAATAAGTCATGTGGCACGGGTTTGGGTCTTCCATGAAATAACTGTTAAAGTTACAGTACCCATTGTGTGTGTGTGTGTGTGTGTGTGTGTGTGTGTGTGTGTGTGTGTGTGTGTGTGTGTGTGTGTGTGTGTGTGTGTGTGTGTGTGTGTGTGCGCCCGTGCATGCATCTCTTACTCAGCTATTCTGAACTGATGCTCCTTACAGAAACATGCACTACTGGGCCAGGCCTGTTGGCATACTTTAGGGCACAAGATAGTTGAAGAGTTTCAAAAATCTGAGCAAAGTATCAATAATTGCAAATAATGCTATCTGGCGACAAGAAACAAGTCAATCAAAGTAATGCAATGCATTTTCTCCTACTCTAAAGTCAGCAAACAGAATGTTCAACTAGAGATACCATCCCTTAACAGGTCATGAACATGAAAAGAGACAGAGGAGCTCTCTGAGCATGTAGCCCAGGCCGGTATGACCCTGACCTTGAGTAGCATCTTACAAAGAATGATGCCACAATATGAAGACAAGATGATCAATTTCAACAATTGGCTTAAGTATTGGTGTCATTCAAAGGGGATCCAATGCCTGTCAGCCTGGGATGACAGGCTCGACAAGCCACGATGCTTCACAAGGGACGGCTTGCACCTGTCACCCCTGGGCTTTTGGATATTGGCAAAGGCTCTTGCTACCCCCATAGTGCCTTTTTCAGGCAAGGCTCAAAAGACAAACCCACCTCCATAGGTATCACAAGGGATGAGAAACTAAGAGTAATGCTACTCAACACCAGAAGTCTAAACCTCAAGATGCACGCACTTGAAACTCTCCTTAGCATGGAGAACATCGATATCTGTGCAGTAACAGAAACCTGGTTCAAGGCTCCTGAGAGCACCCCAGCACTACCAGGTTATACCTCATACCATGCTTTTCAGCCCCAAACCTTGAACCGAACCACAAAAGGAGGGGGAGTATCAATATTCGTCAAAGATACCCACACCTCCAGGTTGGTGGCACAGCACGAAGCATCAGAGACTATCCATGTGCAACTAACAGTGGGTAAAACTGCCTTCCAGTTTATAGCCTGCTACAGACCACCCTCCCAAACACAGGAAACCCACTCAGCCTTCCTGAGAACACTGGAAAATATGAAGGTCTCTCCAAACACCATTATATTGGGCGACTTTAACTACCCAAACATAGACTGGGAGCATTACTCTAGCTCCAACACCCTAGCCCAAAGGTTCCTAGAATTTATAAACTCAAATGCTATGGAACAACTTTTTACCACTCCCACAAGAGGGGAAAACATACTGGACCTGATCACCAACATGGGGACTCTATCCTCCAGACCAGAAGTGTATCCCTCACTGGTAAGATCAAACCATAAACTAATCTCACTGGATATTCACATCCCGACCGCACCCCCTGCCCAGAAAACCACAGTGAAAAACTTCTCTAAAGCAAATTTCACACTCCTCAAAACCGAGGTGGAATCCTTTAAAGCCCCCAGGCCTGTGGAAAATACGGCCCAGACCGCAGAATCCTTTATAAACGCATTCTACGAACAACTTCAGGAATATATGGATCATGCAATCCCAAATAAAACCAAGACCCAATCCTCCAAAGGCAGACGTCCTGTCTGGTGGACCCCAGCCATAAACAAACTATACAATAGGAGGAGGAAGCTTCTACATGATAGAGCAAAATCCCAAAAAGGGAAGGCATCTCTGATCAGTATTAGCAAAACACTATGGGCACTCATAAAATCGTCTAAGGCCAGCTTTGAGAGAAAAATTGCACAGGACACTAAGGATAATCACAAGGCTTTCTTTAGTTATGTTAGGAACCTGGGTGGGAATTCCCAGATATGCTCAGAATTAGTCCAAAATGACAAAAAATACACCGAACCCACAGACATTGCCAACATCCTAGCTGACAGGTTCAGCACAAACTTCTCCCTCCCCTCCCCAACAAAAGAGCAAATATCTATCCCAGCAGAGTGCTGCCCCTGACATCTTAGATGCTCAGGTAAGAGCCACCCTCTCCAAAGCAAAAAACACAGCATCAATGGGACCAGACGGTGTCCCGGGCTGCATCCTACATGAACTCCAAGAAGAGCTAAACCCAAACATAAAACTACTGTTCAATCTCAGCCTTCCTACAGGATATGTACCCAAAGATTGGCGTACAGCAACAGTGGTCCCTCTCCACAAAGGTGGTGCCTCAAAGGATCCTGGAAACTATCGCCCCATAAGCCTGACTAGCTTGGTCTGCAAAG
The DNA here is from genome assembly GCF_019279795.1 of Protopterus annectens. Lineage (NCBI taxonomy): Eukaryota > Metazoa > Chordata > Ceratodontiformes > Protopteridae > Protopterus > Protopterus annectens. The sequence continues at coordinate 437,419,192 of NC_056747.1, read as the reverse complement.
TTATGGAAATGATCGTCATGGACCTCATAAATAAAGATAATGGGGACCTACAGACACTGGATCCTACCCAGTTCGGCTTTGTTAAGGGCAGATCCTGCCTCTTAAACCTAGTCGATTTCTTTGAAACAGTCACCAAGGCCATTGATGAGGGGAAGGTGGTCCACACAGCCTACCTGGACCTGGCAAAAGCCTTTGATACAATACCCCACTCGGGCATTATAGATAAGCTCACCAGCTTAAATATAAACCCCTATGTCACTAGATGGGTTGCAAACTGGTTCAAGGACAGAACCCACATGGTTAGAATTGCTGGAGCTAGGTCAGACTCCAAACCAGTTACAAGTGGCGTCCCACAAGGCTCAGTCCTGGGACCTCTCTTGTTCGGTATATATTTCTTGGATGTACAGGCCAACATGGAAGGACTGTGGCTGACCAAGTTCGCAGATGACTGCAAACTGGGTGCCATAATCGACTCTCCAGCCGACACAAGCATCCTCCAAAAGGGCCTCATAGAAACAGACAACTGGTGCCAGAGCCATGGCCTCAAGCTAAACGCCAAAAAGTGTACAGTCATCCCCTTTGGCAAAAACAAAGTGCCCACAAATTACCACATAGGTGGTAATCCATTAAGTACAGAAGAAGTAATTAGGGACCTGGGGACCCAAGTTGATAGCAATCTCTCATTTGACAACCACGTGGCCAAAGTGGTTAGAAGAACATTTTATATAGCCCACCTAATCCTGAAGGGATTCACATCTAGATCAGGGGAGGTCATCGTGCCTCTTTACTCATCCCTCATCAGGCCCATAATTGAGTACAATGCCCCTTTTGGGATGTACCTTACCAGACACCTGCAGCAACTGGAAAGACCCCAAAAGTACCTCACCAAGAGGATCAAAGGGCTCAAACAGATGCCATATGCTGCCCGGTTAAAGAAACTCCAGCTCTACTCAGTGGCATACCACCTGCTCAGAGGCAATCTGTGCCTGACGTATAAAGCCATGTCCAACCAGGAATTAATGGACATGCTGCACCTCAGAAAATCCAAATCCCATTGAGCTACGTGCTTGAGAGACTTGAACCTCAGCACTGAAATAAATAGGACATGCTGGAGGGACAGATTCATAACCCAGAGGCTCCCTTCACTCTGGAATAAAATCCCAGTCCAGGTTAGGCAGAGTCCCTCATTGACTCTCTTCAAAAGGAATCTTGATGAGTGGATGGGAGATCGTAGGTTTACCCCGGGTATCACTTCTGTGTCACTGTTAGACAGAGGCACAGTATACTAACCTCGAAAAAGGGCATAGCAAAATTAATTTAAAATGGGTGGCGAAAGCCAAACACACTCTGGCTAGGCTTATAAATGCCCTAGGGCAGATAGCCTAGTATGAACCTATGAACATGTGTGGCTGCTGGATCATTCTTTGCTGATACAAAGACTGCATAAAAGTTACCATCCTGTTGTGCAGTATACAATTTATTCACCTGCTGCTGCTTAAAGTAATTGTAAATTGGTGAATCACATGACCTGACAACTCCCAGAATAATAACTCGGTTAAAGAATATGCCTTGTGAGGTAAAGTGAGTTCAAGTTCCTGTGCAGCAGGTCTGGTTATAGCATGCAGTTAACCACATGGACACACAGGAGCTGATAAGCAACAGGATTGCAGGCACTGCCTAGCAACCATGTCATTTAATAAGATGGCAGTAATTCCCTAAAGCTAGAAAGATTGCCATGACATCCCACACGCGTCAACCTTATATGAATATTAAAGGCGCACCTCACTATATGCTATACTCCTCCCTTTAAGCTTAAAGCTTGCACAAAGAATTAAACATCAGCAGCACTTTGCTAAAGTACACTATAGACATTATGTGACACATTGTTTCATTGAGGTAGAAACTTTGTAAAATATATACAGGGTACTACACTTCAGTCACTATTACAGCTTGAAGCAGTCAGTCCATCTAGCTGACTTGTTAATGACATTGCCATATCTAGACAATTGACTGTCACTAGTAAATTACAATATTCATACCTAGTTCTACAGTTACAGCTACTAGTTGGTTACTGTTGGGAAAAGATCAGCAGTCTTTGTAAATGACAAACTGGCCAGAACACAGTTGTTGTAGGAGTACATTAATGAATCACTTTGGGACAGCCGCATACTGAAACTTTTGTAATACTTCCTTGCTCAAAATACCTCTAAATGTCACTATGTCAGCTATTTAAACTTTGACAGAAGGGGTTTATATTAGATCATTGACTTTTTGGAAAGGTGAACTCTATGTGGGTGAGGCCCATATGATTGACTTTCCAAAAAGTCAAAGTCTTTGCACTGAGATTGCAGCACAGCTGGGATGATGAAGGCAGAATTTGCCCCTTTTCCCCACTGTAGTATGATCTCATTGTTGGTATATATAATTTGTAGGAGGTGTAGGGGATGCACACCCCCACATGGGCGGCAGAGAGGGGGCTTACCATTCTGCAAAACATTTTTTTTGTATATATTGACTTTTTTGGAAAATCAATCGTATGGTTTTTGACCATATGGAGTTTGACTTTCCGAAGAGTCAATGATCGGATATAAGCTTAACAAAAGCAGTTCAGTTCAATAAACTGCTTTCTATTCACCCTTAACTTTCTTTTGTTATGACAATGTGAGACCCTGGTGTATTACAGGTGCATTATGCATGCCAACAACGGAAGCTTATTTTTGCTCTAAGGTTTTATCAGATGGATTCTGAATTCTGATTATATCTGCCATTTACACATGATCTGTCACGTCATACAGTAGAATTTCACTCTCTGTTGAACAGCTTACAATGTTGCTTTGATTTCTGGTTTTTGCTTTTGCTGAAGGAAGACAGAAGATTCCGGAATTCTATTCTCATCTAACCCAATGTTATGAGTTGTACAGAAGTGCTTCTGTATTGCAGAGGTATACTATTACAGTCCTGCTTTGAGCTGGCAAGACATTTCTCATAACACATTCTACAGTTTGAAAATCTCTCTCAGACTAACCACTAGAGTGAGGATATCTTAGTGAATATGTAATATGCCTAAAATGACCATTGTTGGGAAAAAAAATTAATTCTGGTATTGCATATTGCAGACCATAACCTGTGATGAATGTCAGGAGAATCATGTTGATAAAAATCAGACTTCCATAATAATACATCTCAAACTGTCATAGTATTAAGTTTGAGTTGAGTTCTAAGCAACCTGACCATCAATCAGATAAAGCTGTTGAGACATGTGGAAGTGGAAGAAATCTGAAACAACTTTAATATGTGATCAGGACCCTCATAAGATACCACTACACCTTTGGAATTGCTTTTGTTATGCACCTGCAGATTTAAGTTTTTTAAATTCAATCAAGTGAATGAGCTCTCAGGAGTAATATAACATGCAGTTCTAGTGCTAAATTAAAATGTTACTATTTAACAGTTTTTAAACAGAAGGACATTTATATTGGTATATTTCCCAGTTCTAGTGCTAAATTAAAATGTTACTATTTAACAGCTTTTAAACAGAAGGACATTTATATATTGGTATATTTCCCAGTTTCTGAGTTCAATAAAGTCTGTGTACCCTAGTTTAATACACGTACTGGTGCCTGATATACACACTCTGTTTCCATTGGACATTTATAGGAAGGAGGCACTGTCAAAACAATGTTTAATACTCTTCCACAAATCACAATAAGCATTTTTGACTCTTAGCAAGACTTCATTAGGCTGTAATAAAAATAAAAGATATACTTGAAATACTTACTAAACTGTGGCACATGGCTGGGCACAATCAGTGATTCAGTTTCCTTCAATAAAAAAAATCTTAAAGGAGAATCATACCCACAGACTGAAAAAAAAAAAAAAAAAACATGTTTATTTCATCATAAGTTCATAGGTAGGTACTAGGCTATCTGCCCAAAGGCATTTATAAGCCTAACCAGAATGTGTTTGCTTTTGCCGCCCCCTTAGATTAGTTCCCTGTGCCTCTGTCCAGCACAGCCATTGAAGTGATCCCCGAGGTAAACTTTGTTTCCCATCCACTCGTCAAGATTTCTTTTGAAGAGTGTTAGCGAGGAGCTCTGCCTGATGTAGATTGGGATCTTGTTTCAAAGCATGGGAAGTCTCTGGGACAGGAATCTATCCCTCCAGCACGTCCTATTTATTGTTGTGGTGAGGCTTAGATCCCTACAGCATGTGGCTCATGGGGATAAGGTTTTCTTTAGGTGGAGCATGTCCATGAATTCTGGGTTGGACATGGCCTTGTATGTCAGGCAGAGATCACCTCTGAGTAGGCGGTATGCAACAGAGTACAGCTGTAATTTCTTCAGTCGAGCTGCATAGGGCATCTGTTAGAGGCCAGTGATCCTCTTGGTGAGGTACTTCTGTGGTCTTTCCAGCTGTTGCAGGTGTCTTGTAAGGTACATCCCAAATGGGGCATTGTATTTTATGATGGGTCTGATGAGTGATGAGTAGAAGGGTACAATGACTTCTTTTGATCTGGATGGGAACCCTTTTGTGATTAGGTGGGCCACGTAGAAGGATTTTCTAACCACTTTGGCAATGTGATTATAAAAGTTGAGATTACTATCTACTTCGGCCCCCAGATCCCTTATTACGTTTAGGGGACTACCTATGTGGTAGCTTGTGGGTACTTTGTTTTTTCCAAAGGGGATGACTATGCACTTTTTGGCATTGAAGCCATGATTTTGACACCAGGTATCCATCTCAGTGAGACCATTTTGGAGGATGCCTGTGTTAGCCGGAGAGTCAATTATAGCCTCTAGTTTGCAGTCGTCTGTGAACTTGGTCAGCCATAGTCCTCCTGTGCTTGCCTGTACCTCTGAGAAGTATATGCCAAACAGGAGGGGTCCTAGGACTGAGCCCTGGGGAACTCCTCTTGTAACCGATTTAGAGTTAGACCTAGCTCCCGCAACTCTCACCATGTAGGTTCTTTCCATGAGCCATTTGGCAACCCATCTTGTGATGTAGGGGTTTATGTTCAGGCTGGTGAGCTTGTCTATAATACCAGAATGGGGAATGGTGTCGAAGGCCCTTGTGAGGTCTAGGTAGGCTGTGTGTACCACCTTTCCCTCATCTACAGCCTTGGTAACTGTCTCAAAGAAGTCCACCAGGTTCAGAAGGCATGATCTGCCCTTAACAAAGCTGAACTGGGTAAGGTCCAGTGTTTGGAGGTTCCCAATGTCTCTGTTAATGAGTTCCATGATGATGCGCACCATAGCCTTACAGACCAAGCTAGTCAGGCTTATAGGGCGATAGTTCCCAGGGTCTGTTGTGGCTCCACCTTTGTGGAGCAGAATAACTGCTGCTTTGTGCCACTCTATGGGTACATAGCCTGTGGATAGGCTGAGTTTGAACAGTGTGTTTAGGTGAGGGGTTAGTTCGTATTTGAGCTCGTGTAGGATGCAGCTTGGGACACAGTCTGGCCCCATTGATGCTGTGCTTTTGGCTTTGGAGAGGGCTGTTTTAACCTGAGTGTCTGATTTCAGGGACTCTACATTCTTCTGGTATGGTTATGGGCCCTCTTGGGGGTGAGAGGGGGGGGGGGTTGAAGTTTGCACTGAACCTGTCTGCCAGGATTTTGGCGATATTGGTCAGTTCAGTGTATTTTGTGCCATTCTGCACTAACTCCGAGCAGATCTGAGAATTACCACTTAGATTCTTGACATAGCTAAAGAAAGCCTTGTGGTTATCTTTGGAGTCCTTGGCAATTTTTCTTTCGAAGCTTGCCTTGGATGATTTTACGAGGGATCATAGTTTCTTGCTGATACTGATCAGGGATGTCTTCTCTTCTTGGAATTTTACTCTTTTCTTTACTAGTTTCCTCCTCCTATTGTATAGCTTGTTTATGGCAGGGGTCCACCAGACTGGTTTCCTTTTCTTGGAGGAGTGAGTCTTGGTTTTGCTTGGGATGGCATGATCCATGCATTCTTGTAGATGACCATAGAATGCATTAGTAAAGGATTTTTGCAGCTTGGACAGCATTATCCTTCAGCATGGGGGCTTTGAAACTTTCCACTTTGGTCTTAAGTAACATGAAGTTTGCTTTTGAAAAGTTTTTCATGGTGGTTTTCTTGTCCGGGGGTGGGGGAGGAATGTGGATATCCAAAGTGATTTGTTTATGGTCAGATCTAACCAGTGAGGGGTTGACCTCTGGTGTGGAACACCGGTCGCCCATGTTATTGATGACCAGGTCCAATATGTTGTCACCTCTGGTGAGAATGTTGACCAGTTGAACCAGGGCATTTGAGTTTGTAAATTCTAGGAAATGTTGGGCAAGGGAGTTAGTACTTGAGTAGTTCTCCCAGTTAATGTTTGGATAATTGAAATCACCCAATATTAGGGTGTTTGGTAGGACCTTTATGTTTCCCAGTGTTTCCAGGAACATGGAATGGGGGTCCTGGGACATGATGGGTGATCTGTAGCAAGCTACAATTTGAATTGCATTTTGCCCATTGTTAGTTGCACGTGGATGATCTCTGAAGCATCGTGCTGTGCCACTAACCTGGAGGTGTGGGTATCCTTGATGAATATGGATATGACCCCACCTTTTGTATTTCGGTTTGGGTTCTGTGGCCGAAAAGTATGGTATGAGTTGTAGCCTGGTAGTGCTGGGGTGCTCTCTGGAGCCTTAAACCAGGTTTCTGTTACTGCACATATATCGATTTTCTCCATACTGAGGAGTGCCTCGAGTGCATGCATTTTGAGGTTCATACTTCTGGCACTGAGTAGCACTACCCTCAGTTTTTTATTACTTGTGCTATTTACGGTGGTAGGTTTGTCTTTTGAGCCTTGCCTGAAAAAGGCACTATGGGGGTGGCAAGAGCCTTGGCCAGTATTCAAAAGCCTAAGGGTGACAGGTGCAAGCCGTCTCTAGCGAAGCAGTGTGGCTTGTCGAGCATGTCATCCCAGGCGACAGACATTGGATCTCCTTTGAATGACACCAGAAACTTAGCCAATTGTTGAAATTGAGAATTTTTTCATTATACCGTGGTATAATTCTTGGTGAAGGCAGGATGCTACTCAGGGTCATACCGGCCTGGGCTATGTGATCGGAGAGCTCTTCCATGTCTCTTTTCATGTAGTCCAGAGAGGTACGGCTCAGGTCATTCACACCAACATGGACAATGACAGAGTCATATTTGTACTTGTTCTGCAGTGACCTGAGTGCTTGTATTATGTGTCAGATCCTGGTGCCCGACAGGCAGCTAACAGTAACCTTCTCCTTATTCAGCCTAGTGAGTGGGATGTCAGTGTGCCTGACTATAGAGTCACCTATAACTAGTATGTTGGGTATGTTATTTTGCCTTAAGGGCTGTGATTGCATGGCACACTGGTTTTGTGAAGTATGTGTTTCATGGTTTGTGTTGGGGGGGGGGTGGAGGTTGCTTGGATGTTTGCTTTGGAGGTCTCTGTTGGTTTTGCAGATTTTTATTTAGAGCCTCCAAGTATGTTTTCATGTATTTGTGTGTTTTTCTCCAGTGCTGCTTTAATGGGTTTATGTGAGACTGGTGGTGTGATGCAAGTATTTCCCTTCTCCTTTTGACTGTTTGATCCAGTCTTGTGTTGAGACAGCTTAGCCTCCAGTTTGGCTGTATAATTGCATCTCTTGCATGTATTAGTGTTTGGTGGTAGGAGGAGGGGGAAGTCTGTGTACATGAGGCAGTTGTAACATTGCCTTAAAATGCCCAGATTCACCATTTGGACTGGAGAGTACACCTGAAACTGCCCTTTGGACATGCCTGGAAAGGTAAAGTGAACTGTTTTACTGGATGGCTGGTAAGGTCGAATAGAGAGCCTTGTCCTTCTGTACAGTACAGGAGGGTCTAGTGCTACGGTTTATAAGTGCTTGCTATAAGTTTTGAGTAAGTGCCAGGCTGAAAAATGGGTGGTTTGAGTGCTTAAGTTGAAACTTTGTCTAGTTCCAAGGGAAAAGTTGAAGAGGAGACTTTGTGGAGCCGGGAATAGTTTTACCCTAGCTGACTGGTGCACAAAACCAGGCAAATATGGTATTTATAGCAGGAAAATGAAAGAGATAGAAATTAGCCCAAAATGGCCAATAAACTACTAATTTCTGGGCTGAAAACACTCCTCCAGTCTTGATGTCTTGTCATCATGTCTTGATGTTTCTTACAGTTTGACACTTCTTTTTGTACTCTATATAGTTTTTTATATTTTTTTATTCTAAGAACTTAGCCAACATGGAAATGGAGAAAGGAGATTCTGCCGATAGGGATGACTACAATTAGGGATATAGACAATAAGAGACTGGAATTTACTGGAAAAAACTGGCAAAGGAACCAAGGTACTGGGAGCAAATAACTAGAGAGGGAAAGATAACAGAATTGGAGGATGCCAAGAATTTATTTGGACCCCAGGTTAGAGGATGCCTTTCCTGTCAAGGATTGATATCAGGGTATAGGCAAAAGAAAAACAGGGGGGTCCTAAACGAAAGACCAGCACTGGAAGAGTTTTTAGTAGAATCTAGAACAGAAGCTGCCATTAAAAAAAGGAGTAATTAGTAGAGCATATAAAATATTGTGTGATAACTAAAAGAATCAATCAGAGGAGGTTAGGAAGGATTGGGAAGAGATTAGATAAGCAATTCACAAACAATGGGGTGATATATGTATGCCTCCCACATATGGAACAAAATCTAGATTTAGGATTTTTGCTTGGAAATATTTACATAGACATTTTATAGCCCAAGACTCCAGAGAAATTTTCCTCAGGTAGATATCAAATGTTGGAGGTGTGATGGAGAAGAAAGCAGTAATTAGGAACAAATTTTCTGGGAGTGCAGTGAGTTGGCAGACTTTAAGGATTCCTTGCAGAATGCACTGTTTGAGATGCTGGGTGGGCAGATTGGTGTACCAAGGGAGATGATTTTTCTGAGCTGTGATACAGAATAAGAATTGCCTAGGCATGGTAAGGCCTTGCTGTCTCTTATTCAAAAATGGAAATCAAAATCTAAACCAACTATATTTAGAAGTAGTGAATATAGTAAGAGAGAGAAAACTGGAATTGAGATCTTTAGAAAAAGGTAGGAGCAAACTACATAGGAAAATGGGAATTGTGGGAACAATACATACAAGGGAGGAATGAGGCCTAAAAGGTGGCAGGACTTAAATGTGCTATGTAATGTTTGACTGAAAATGATTGGGTAGATTATATGTGATGTATAATGTTTGCAACTGTGTGTCAAGTATGGCTTATGATGTAAAATGCTTGCAACTAGGATTGCATTGGTATTGTTTGCTTTCATTTATATAACTATAATTGCTTACGTCACAAGTGGTGGTTTAATAAATGTTTCTTGTTTTAAAAAAGGGGCAGGAATTGAATAATTTATGTAATGTTGCTTAGGTTATGTGATATATAGCAATATATGTAAAGCAAAATGTTTGTTAATTTTAACTTGTTAATACAGTTTGATTACTTTTATATAAATGTGCCTAATTCACAAGTGATAATTCAGTAAAGGTGTTTAAATACTTTTTTATATTTTCTTAAATGCAACTCCAGAATCTGCCCACATGGGATCCAGCATCTTGATTTTTTATTCTAACTCTAAGTATTCCCACATTGCAGTGTTTAGTTTTAAAATATTTCATTATAGCCCCAAGGCTCCTGCCAATGCCTTGACTTTACATGCGTTTTCACAGATACTCTGTTTTCTTTTAGTCAGTCAGGTTTAATTAACATGTCTTGCTTTTCACAGACTACTTAAAAGACAAATAGGGATAATCACACAGAACAATATTCTCAGTGTCTGTTACTTTTTTTTCTTTCTAAAGTGGCCAATTTTCATTCTTTTGTTATGCCTGAGCTGTAGTTCTTAAAGTCATTTCCCCTCCCCTAAATACCCCCCCTTCATATTTGTCAAAGTGGCAAATTTGAGCTGCTTGTTGCTATGATTGATCGCTCACAGCAGGAGACAAAGTTTGTGTACTGTTGCCTTGTACAATCCACCTTACTTACAGTGGGACGCGTTGTTTCACCTTAGCCTCTATGTCCTCAAATTCTAATCCTAACTACCTACTAATTGATAAGATATTGTCTGGCAAACCTTCCAACTTAATTTTCAGGGATTCCTGAGAAAGCAAAATTCTTAACTAAGTCATAAAGGCTGTAAAAATGAAACATTTTGTTTTTATACAACACTGTGATGTACTTAAAATAAGCACCACTGTGCATTTTCTAAACAATAGTAATGAAAGTGTAAACTATCACATTATTAACATAATAGTAATCACCACTGATTACCTGAGGAGTTATGAGGGGACAGGGTCAAAGGTAAGATTAAAAAAAATCATGAGCATTCTGCAATATCGGGGACAATTGAGATGTATGCTCTTGGGCCATTTACCTCTTATTGTACTGTTGTCTGTATTTGCTCAGCTCAGATGGCTTAGTGGTAAATTGCTGCTGCTATGGTGTGCAGAGTTCTGGGTTTGAGACTTGCAAGGGTTGATTATTAAGGGTTGGGAGGGTGGCCTAATGAGTAAGGTGTTTGTCTTGCAAACACAAGGTGCAGGGATTGAGTCTCACAAGGGACAACTGGATAAGCTTAAAATGGCTCGCAAGGGCAGTTAGCTTAATACTAATCTATGAACCTATGCTCCCTGTAATTTGTTTTATGCAACTAGAATACTTATCCAAGTTGTCAGCAGCAATTTTCTTAAACCAGTAAATCATTAATACATCTTCTCCAATTTATTTTTGCACACTGTAACTCGATATGCAGCCCCCTTCACTGTTTTTGATTCCAGTCACTTTAGTTTTTCATTCTTCTCTATAAATCTATCCCACATATTACTATTTCATTGTGTTTATGTAGATATACTTATTCCCTTCCCTTTTTAATTGCAAGATACCAGCACTGATGTTTCTTAAAGCTCTCATGTCACTTACTACAATGAAAGTAAAGTTGTTCGTTATACAGACATCCAGGTTCATATCCCTGTATCAAACAGAAAGAACATGCACTGACTAGCCAAATACTCCCTTGCTTGGATAGAGCAAAACTAGGTTAATTTAGGTTCTCAGGACAACAACATAACCAAACTGGCAAAAATGGGGGCACAACCTTCCAATTTGGTTATATTGTCCTTGGAATATAAATTTGTTTTTGGTTCAGAATTCTACCAACATGTAAAAGTTTAACTCAGATTCCTGGACAACATATTCATTTTATGAAAGGGGCACAGTGGCTACTAGCTTTGTACACTATCTTAATCAAACAACCCCTTTTTTGAAGTTCACCTTCCAAATTGATAACAAGTCTTCTTCATACTTACCTTTAAAATGAAAGAAATCCTGTTCAGGAGTCAAGGTACACTAGAGCCTTCACTTTACAACAAAACTCGGACTCAAGAATTGTAAAGAAAATAGTCTATCACTATTGGTCTGTTCTTAGTAACGATGCTTGCATAAAAAGTATTGTTGGCATGAAACTGGTATTTATTTACAAAAGGGTTATGTACATTAAAATATTTTGGAAAGCTCAAGTTGTTTAGGAAACATTTTCAAGTCACAAAAAAGAAATGCAAAGTGTGGCGCTTTTAATCAGTGCAAATACATTTTTGAATCGGATTTTCTAACATTAAGGAACACTTTGGATAGTACTGTTTTCATCCTGTTAGAGGCAAATTTAATACTAAAGGGACTGTTTATCTGGCTATGTGTACCACTTGCCCAGCATTCTATTTTGGAAAAACAGAAAGAAAATGAAAGAAGCAAATTTATGAACATCAATATGAAATTGCCAGTGCTTGAAATATTTGCATGTATGTACTGCTGTATACAATGAAAATAATGCATTATACATGCTTTCTTTGGGTTATAAAACTTTCCAACATTTTTCCTTTGCCCTTTTGGAAAAAACAGTCCCAACATTAAGGGTGGAGAGTCGCACAATAAATTAGAACTTAGGGAATTATAATAGCAATTAAAACTGGATGCAAACCACCTCCACCATAATAATCAACCCCCTTTCCCTTATTTTTACAGGTTGTCAGGGTACTATGTCAGTTGTTACCACTTTTCTCTATTTTGTCATTCTCCTGCCTTTTACAGCCATGCCTGCCCGTCTCAGAAATTATTTCTTTCAATTAATTTTGTTCTGGGCTGCACAACCTCACCTCCTCTTGCCGCCTTCCCTTCTCTCCTAAGTTTGCGTTATATTTTCTTCTGATTTCCTGTACATATAACTGTGTCACCATAATCTATCATCCTTGATATTCTCTGTAACCGTGGCTACCTTGGCTTCTGATCTGAAATCCATCACTCAGTGTGCATCTTATTACCTATCTCAAGCACTTCTTTTCTGTTACAAGCTTCCTCAATTGCTGTCCCTTCAACACCTTACTTTTCAACTTCATCTACAGTCTTCTGTCATGCATTATTCTTGCCACTTTCTGGCAGTTGGTTGCAGCACCTCTTATTCTAACACTGACCTTCTCAATCAGACTTCCCTCATCCTCCACCACATCTCCCATATACTGGACAGGTTTTCAGCTACAAAAGAGGTGGGCTCAAGTTTTTGAACACATCTTTTTTGTTGCATAGTGGTAGGAATTGTGGTAAATGAGAAGGTAGTAGGGTCAGTGCCCCATGTCACTTGCTGAGCTATTGTGTGCATTGGAATTTTAAAAGAAGTTAGCACCATTTATGTATTACAAGTTAAATCTGCATGCTGTGTTATAGTTTGTTTCATCTTCGAAACGGCAGGGTTGGAATTTTTGATCAGGTTGTATACATTTGACTGTTGAACAAGACCAAGTTTCATGGTACTTTTTTCCCCTGTAGACTAGTAGGTTTACTTAGCCATTAGGATGGTACGCTTAGGTTTTGTAAATGGACCGATTCAAAGCCCTGTCACTATACTTGGTATTCTACAAATGGCTAAGAAGTGACCTATGTCAGCTTACAAGGCATCCTCCAACCCATTAATGATTAACTGCACTAGGCAAATCAAATGGCATCAGAAACACTCTAAGGAACTAAACCTCTTCTGCAACATCACTGGAATGCTTTGGAGGGATAGATATATCTTGAAGATACTGCTGCTTTGGAACAGATCCCCCCCCCCCCAAGCAATAAAAAAAAAGTTCATACGTGTCCATATTCAAGCACGACTTGGATATATGGATGGGAAACAGAAAATTTACCCTAGGGCTGTCTGCAGTACCACTAGTGGATAGAGACAGCTCATAAATACTTTACTCCATGCATGGATCCCCTCAAATTATCTATGGTATGATCCAAGTTATTCTTATTAGGGGTAATACACAATTATCAACCATGGGATTGGTAAGGCCATCATCTCACTAAATGGGACAAGTTAATTTGAGCATGAAAGGAGAAACTGCCAAGGCTTAAAATGGCCTTGAAGGGCAGCCAGCCTAGTATTTACCTATGAGACTATGTAAGTGCAAGAAATGCTGTTGATTTTTTTCCCCTAAATGCCAGTTTTTCTTTACATATCTGACACACTGTAATCCATGGTACAGAATTTGATTTCATTGCTTTCCTGTGCTGCAGTACTATGGAGTTTAATATGGAGAGGAAGCTTTTGTTGAAGTAATCTAGAAAGTATTTTTAATGGTTCACATTTGTTACGCTTAAGGATAGACACGTTTTTGTTTTACTGAATTTGGTTGCATTTCTGACAATTTTACATTAGATATTTATACATATTTTGGTATGTTTCTATATGCCAAAAACTGGGTTATGATCACTAATGATCTCTGGCATAATTCTTACATGAAGAATTTTGTCAGTCTGGTGGTATCCCATTCAAAATGCTTTCATTTCCATTAACTCTGTGTCCTTGTGGTCATATGTGTTAGCTGTGTTTATTCATATATATTTATAGTAGGTGAACAGTTTTGTGAGTACACTTGGATCAATCAATATATTATGGTCACCTTGATTATTTCAAGTAATAGGTTTGTAGTTACCCAGGATATGTCTTTTGAAGTTGATTTCTGTACTAGGAAGTATAGGTTCACAGATTCATAAGCCAGTACTAGACTAGCTGCCTTTATGGGTAATTTTCTTCTCTCCCTGTAAAAATGGGTGTACCTCAAGGGTTCTATCCTAGGACCTTTACTTTTTTAATATCTTTACTAACTAACTCTATACCTCCTGTCTTGAGTCATCTTTAGTGCAGTATGCAGATGACTCTACTGTCATCACCATAGCCAACTCTCTAAGATCTTCTCAGCTACTCAGGCATCTTTTAACTTAGTCGAAACATGGCTCTCCAACAACCAGCTCATCCTTAACCCTATAAAACAAAGAGGTTACTCTTCTACCTAAACATTCAACAATATTAAACCCTCCTGCTCCATACAGTCCCTTAACACTCCCAGTTAGGTAGAATACAGCACTAAGCACTTAGGTGTCACTATTGACGATCTGCTTAAATTTGACTGGCATGTTAATAACTGTATCAAAGACTCATTCAAAACTAGGGCTCCTTTACCGTAACAAGAAATTCCTTACCTCTGAAGCCAAGATTACTCTCTCTCTTACCTACCTTCTACCCAGTCTAATGTACAATTCTCAAATTCTCACAAATTTTAACTCAGCACTCCTGGCGAAACTCAAATCTACCTACAAGGTAACTAGATTTGCTGCCCAACAAACCTACAAATCCCATCACTGTCTCTCTTTAAAACACCTAAACTGGCTTCAATTACCCCATCAGCTTCTTCTCTCTGAGTTCCAGATCATCCATTCTATCCTATACCAGCCTTCCTACTACCAGCACTATCCCCTCTCATCTCACATTATTCTCCTTCCAGACCTCTCTGAAGCTCTAACCAAGACCTACTACAAATCTACAAACCCAAGTCTAAATCTGGACGCAACTCGCAAAGGTATCACTCCATTATTGCCTGGAATTGGCTCCCACTAGAAATCAGGAACCCTACACATTTTAAACAATTTAAAACACCCATCAAAGAGCACTTTAAAAGTCACTGGTCCTGCCACTGCACTCTCCCTCCTTAACATCCCCTACTTCCATACCTTAATCTACTTTCTGCCCTTAGCTCACACTTCTCACTAGCTCTCTCTAATCTTCCTTGACTACTCTTTCAATCTTTCTAAAACCTATTAAGCTAATCATCTCAGTGAAACATTCTATAGTAATTGTCTTGCCTTCATACAACTACATTATGATAAAACTGGGTTTTTGTAATCACTTACCCCAAAAACTATATTCATCTTAATGACATATTTCTTTTTATACATCTTGAAATAAATTTGCTATACTCCTGATTATTGACATTGTATAAAATTGTATTGCTACTTAATGCCTTCTAATAATCCTGTAACACTGATGTTTAATGCTAATTTATAATGTTGGAGCTTTTCTCCCCAGGCCTCTGCTGAAAAAGGGCTCTTCAGCTCAGTCAGACAAGCCCAGTCAACAAATGTAAAATAAATATAATAAATATATATATATTTAAGTCTAGCCAATTTCCCTTTCAAAGATAAGAATTAAACCCTGTACTTTGTGAGAGAAAAGTAAGCACCTTAACCATTCTACCAACCCCATAATAATGCCAATTTGTTAACTAGGTAGGGCCACTGAGCACACTGTCCCCCCTTTCAGGGGTGGCCTGGGAGCAGCACCTTATTAAGTGATTTGCTCTAAGTCCCACAGCAGGCAAATGAGGACTGATGGAATTATACCCTGTACTACTGGAACTATACCTCACAGCCTTAACCCTCTGTACCAACTAGCTAGACATACACAATGTTGCTATACTTATTGATTTTGAGAATTTGTTTAAGTACAGCTACTAATATTTTAGCACCATTAATGTTTGGTATTTGTACGTGGTGCATGAGAAGGTTAAAAGCTTTAGAGTATATAATACCACCAGCTGTTTTACTAGTATGATCATTGTGGATAATCTCAGCCAGGCAGCAGTATTTATTCGACTGTGCATGATTTAAGCACAAGTTTATTTTATTGCAATTAAGTCAGGGGTATACAGAGAAGTCAAGCTGTGCAGGTCTGTTATTTTATTAAACATAATATGGGCATTCCTATGAATTTTTTAGGTCTAATGGGCTGCTCCAAAAAGGTGTATTAGGATTGCTCAAGACACTATTTATTTATTCATGGGTGATGCACTGGTGCATCATTTAGTGTTGTCGCCTCACTGTAAGAGGTTCTTTGGTTCAATTCTCAGCTGGGGTGACATCTGTGCAAAGTCTGCATGTCCTTCCTGCATTCGCGTGGGTTTCCTCCAGATGCTCCAATTTCCTGCCACATTCCAAAGACATGCATCGTGAGTGTTTCTCACCAGGCCTCAGGAAGAAGCCCTGGAAAATGGGCTCTGTCCCAGTCGGACTTTCCGGGTAAACAAATGTATAATAAAATAAATTAAAAAAATGATGGCATGTCCTGAATTGGGGAAAATATCACTACATTTTACAGGAATTTGTGCTTAGATTCCAACTGGAGTTTAAATTCCTGCAACAGGGTTTGGCTTTATCTGGAAAAAAAAAAAAAAGTGAAAGTAGTTTTTGGTTAAGAAGTGGCCACTGAATTCACTGTCTATTTAACAAGCCCCAGCAGTGGGAATGATTATTCCTACTACTACCCCTTTATTTTTATTTCACCATTGTAATGTGATATCATGTGATTACGTTTGACTTTCATATGTAAAAGCATATGTGACGTTTTTACATGTTTCCCCGTGTTAATTACTACTGAATGTTCTGCTACTTCATTGTAAACATTTACAAAGCTTGACTGTGTTTTTGTTCCATGTTAATACTACTGTGCATCTGTTATTTGTTTTGTGGATCTTTCTTCCCTGTGTGTCCACTGAAAATGGATTCTCATATGCCCAGACTATTCCAATCTAGAAAAGCAAAGAAAATTAAATAAATATTTCCTGGGCTAATAAACTGTGACATAGGATAACATCCATTGACCATTTTTGCACCTAATTTGTTGTGCAATTCCTTTTACTATGTAGCATCAGTATTTTGTCTATTGTACTTTTTTTGTGTTAAATATGACATATTTATGTGTGTGATGGTACAATGTCCAAGTGTGATCTTCTTATCTCAAAAAGGTTAATGTCTGGTATTGTCCACAGTGAAGATCCACCTTTGACTTTTCTTCATCGGATACATGTCATACTACTAAGCGTGTGATATAAACCATAAGATTTACTAAGCAACGCAGTCTAACTGCTATGGAGGCAGTTCTGTTCTTATCATATAGCTCTTCTACAACTACTTCTAACCTTTTTCT
Source organism: Protopterus annectens (assembly GCF_019279795.1). Classification (NCBI taxonomy): domain Eukaryota; kingdom Metazoa; phylum Chordata; order Ceratodontiformes; family Protopteridae; genus Protopterus; species Protopterus annectens. The sequence continues at coordinate 437,401,869 of NC_056747.1, read as the reverse complement.
ATATTTTATCCATTTTCCCCTTCTTAATGAAGTCAGACAACCTATGTCCAACACTCTTATCTTGGTATGGCTTCACTCTGAAGTTGTAAAGTTGTATTAATGAGAAACACAATGTTACAAGGAAAGTCGTCCTTAAGTGACCAGCTAGCTACTGCTTCATTTTTTGTTAACATCTGGCAAATTTATGTTCCCACTGAACAAAACCATACTTTTTTTTTTGCTGAATGGAAACTGCAAACATGCATTAAAGAACTGCTTAAATGCAGAGACAGCCCCTGAATTCATAAACATAGCACGTACCCACAAAAAAACCCCCCAAAAAAACTGTGTATATTGTTTTGTATGCTGGCATGTCTTTAGTGTGATTTATAATGTTGAACCATGCTACGGACATATCAGAATAGTACATAAATCGTAGCCAAGTGCATATGTTATACAGTCACATACTATATGCAGCAGTGTCGAGACTGCACATTAACATGTATCTGTATATAGATTAATGTAGGCTCAGATGCTGAATGTTTGCAGTAGACATACCCCCCACACACATGCACACACATGTACAACAGCACTTCCATACATGTCATTTTATACATGCTTATTCTCTTAGTCTCATCATTGATGCTTTCTCATTAAATAACACTGCAGTACGCTCTCACCTGCAATTACTTCCAATGTTTACTGCCTTTTCTTTTTATGACCAATATAGGGATGCAAAAAGCACACCACTTTGCAGGAAAATCTTGTCAACTTCAGGGCATCACTATATATATATATATATATATATATATATATATATATATATATATATACACACACACATATATATATATACATACATATATATATATATATATATATATAAAACACACACACACACTGCCCTTTGCAATTGTGGGCAAGAGTGATTCTTAAAACATTACAGCTTACTGCTCAAACTTGCAGTGGATACTATATTAGCTTATATAAGCAGGGATCCAATTGGCAGAATGCTCCCACTGGCTGAAGTTCAGCTGCATCAGTGTGTGTGTGTTGAGTGAGGGGGGAGCTGGGATTAGTAAGGGTAGGCTGTTTGTCCGCATTATATAGAACACCAGGATCATTATATTCTATCCATGTAGAAAATCATCAACGTTAGAGCAAGTAACAGTGATGTAGTTGCGCAGCTGTGTTATGAAGAGCAATGCATCACCATTTACATTTATCAAGTGTGGGTTGAATTTTAACCTTTCATCCATAGCTGCATGTCAGTGAATTCCTGCCCATGCTCTCCAGTGTAGTCTGCAAGTCTCACATATGGGAATCTTCAGCTATACTGCAGACATCCCAGTGGTGTATCAACTATGTACCTGGAGGAGTCAAGGTACATGGCTGTGCATGCACCCTGCCACTTGCATGGTCATACAATCATACAAGGCTGGGTCATGTAGCTTGCACAGTGTATCAATTCTGCCTGGCTGTAGATTATGTTTCTGAAACCTGATGAGTATAAAAAGGAACTTGCAATGACTGAAACTATATGAACGAATCATAGTGACATTTCACCTTCTGTATTCAGTAATCCTGAAAAATTCCATCCATCATTGCACAGCCTATCTTTCAGCTTCACTGTTATCCAATACAGTTCTTTTATGACAAGAAAAAAATGTGCATGTCTTAATTTCTTCTATGACAAGGGATGTTAATGCCTTTGCTAACAGCATAGTCAGGGTCAGCAACAGGCTAGCGTGGCAGGAGATAATTTTGTGTTTCATGGCAATTGAGCAAGACAATGGGGAAATTTTTGTTTTTTTTTGACATGTTGGAATCATATTAGAACTCAGTGGGAGCCCTGTGTGTCAGAAGGGATCATATAAGAAAATGTTTACTACAGGTGAACAGGGTATCTCTTTCATCTACTCTGGAGTGTCTTTGGTATTAAAGGTAACCAAATAGCGGTGGCCCCATACAGCAATATAATGCACCTAACCTCACAGAAAAGAGATGATGCACATACCACAGAAAAGGTGCTGACACTAATGTAAATGTATCTTTCTGAGAAGCAGACCAGGTACCAAAACTCTATCAGCTCTATGGATGAACCTGGTAACATGGGAATAGTTTATTCAGCTGAACTTTTGATCTGTTTTGTAAACCCCATTTAATATTTTACATAACCAGTCTACTCTAGTCTTCAAATATAAACAAACATGAGATACTCAGAAAACATCATACCTAAAACTGATAAAAAAACATTCAATTTATAAAGTTGAGTCTATCTGAAAGGAATGTTTAGGTATTACTGGATTGATCTGTATGTGCTCTGAAAATGAACCAACCAGCCAGACAGAAACAGATCTATGTGCTTGCAAATAATACAAAAACATTTTAAACGACTTTTCCAAATGTAACAAAATTACCATTTTAGGATTTAAAAAAATGCACTAATATTTTATTGTGCTTACTGCAGTCTGTTATAGTTGCACTGTATATGCAAAGTATACTTTCAGGAGCTCACTGTATATAGAAAATCAGAAAATGTGACTGATCAAGGCCAAGGTGAAGAACCATTAACCAGATGACTGCACACTTACTGCATTTGAAAACAAACCTCTGCAATGAAATGCACTGTACAAATGAGGCTTTTTGGCTGGCTGGAAATGTGCTGAATGATCTTCATCTATGTAGTCTGTGAACAGTCTGTGATGGAGCTGCTGCAGATTCATGCAATAACTATAAGGTAGTGCTGTTAAGAGCTGCAGTTACATTACTTGCAGTATGCAGATAAATTATACTGGATGAATAGTAAAGATGGATGGTTACTTACAAAACCCCAAGCAGAAGGAAGACGAGTTTGAGGCATCATTCTTTAAAAGTCAGTCCCCCAAAACACACTCTGGATTTAAAGTAGATGTTTACACTATGCTGCCTAGTACACGTATGCACTTCAGACTGCCAGCTAGGTGGCCATAGCACAAATGTTGACCATGGACCCATTTTTTTGTGCCATTTTTACCCTCATTGCCTGTCTACTGATCCATTTGTTTGCTAATACCAGGTGAGAACTGATTAATATGAGCAATCAAGGAGTCTGCAAACAGAGGCAATTAGTTTTTTCTTGTGTGCCCCTATCACCATGGCGCATGCCCAATAATACACCCAGTCTGTGACATGCAAAGGGTGTAATCAAGGACTTCCACAAGTGATGTCATCCCTCAGGATTGCCCTGCTCTCTTGGAAGCCAGTTCTGCCATGGAGTGTCTGGTCTCCACTGGGGATGCATTACCACTCCCTCCTACTCAAACTTATCACCTGGGCTATAATCATAGCTTTGTTCTTCTATACTAATGGAGCTGGCTACATTTTGGAAACAAACACTACAAGTCTTCCTTTTCACAGTGAAATTATTTCACCAACCAGTGGTCTGCTATCCATCTGTGACAAAAGACATTTCTGCTGGAAAACCATCAGGCCCATTTGTCAACTGAAAAAAGTTCCCTTACCAGGAGTAAAGGAAATTAACTGATGGCTTACCCTCCCTATGCTCATGGACCTATGGATTTAGAACCTGGCACTGGGCATCTATGGTATGTAAGATACAGTGTTTGCTGTCTTTAGCAACTAGAAAGAATACCAGAAGCTGAATGAGTAGCTGAAGAACACATTGGAAGCCATCTTCAGATGGAGATAACATTTACCTGAACAAACATTTGATCCCTACAAGAGATTGGGGGGGGGGGGGCTTTTTAGAGAAGATTCAGTGGCACCACACAGAGATGGCAGCTACTACCAGTAACAGCACACTGCAGGACATAGGCTTGCTAAACCAGTGATTCAAAAGACAGACTCATCACAAACCTTTGGGTGCCAACATAGAGAAAGATTCTCTACTATATCCCAGAGAAAGAAGATTTCCTTCAGAAATGGTTTCACTACTTTGTTTGCCCAAAAGTCTTCCCTTTCATCAGAGTATAGTTCACCAAAATAACAGGTAGCTATATTTTAGTAGTGGAATAACTAAGGTATAAACCAGAAAGATGTATTAGTTAGGCAACAAAAACAGATATGCAGACCAAGGAGGAAGAAGAAACCTCTTAGATCAGATAAAGAACATTTTCTACTTGACATTCCTTGTAAGTATCTGAAGTAGAATTCTCCCCTGTGGCTTCTGTTAAGCATAGCAGCTTCCTGATTTGCTTTGTGGCTGTATAGAAACTAAAGCTAGACAAAGAAGCAGCCAGTCTAAGTCTGAGGTGACTATCTTTCCATTTATCTGGTGTTCCAGTGCTTGGACTGGAATTTGTATCAAGACAGGACTAGAGTCAAAAGGATGGACTACTTATAGCATTGTTCAATGAGTAGACCTTTCCCACAACCCTTCAAAATGTAAAGCCTTGGGTGAATTGTGGAACACAGTTATCATATTCCCATATGCAGGGAGTTTGCATGTTTTTCTGTTGATGTAATGCATTCTATCGAAGTTGCACAACTCGGGGCAGTTCAATAGGTTTCAAGGAAGTGGTCATTTGGTGACCTTTAACTGGCTATATGTACCAATAGCAATACCAAACAACTACTTGGGCCCCTAAATGCTGACAAGTGTGAATATTAGTCTTAGAAAATGGCAGGCAAGTTAAAATAGAAACTGCATGAAGAAAGCTTCCAGTGTCTAACCACATTCCACCAATACTATGTCTACCACGTACTCCTCCCTGCCACATTGGAGAAAGCACAACTTCTATACGTCTCCATTCTTCCAGGAGACAAACGGCTTGACCTTCAAAGTTCCCTACTTCCAAGAGAAGACCAGAATAATACCCTGATGAAACAAACTAGAAGTTTTGAGATTTAACTCAAGACCATCTTCTAGAGCATTCATTAATTTGTCTACTGGCATGTAAGATGTCCTGGCTGGTTAACCCATTTTTGCATACCAAAATAGCAGTTTACTTGAGTTTGCTCAAGTCAACATAAACATTAGTTAAGCTTCAATTTTCTTCTATGTTAAGAAACAAACAAAATGCTAAAAAAAAAATCAGATTTTGCAGCTTACCTTGACACAACTACTGAATTTTTAAAGTTTAAAGCTAATTATTCTAGAGAAAGGATTTGCTTCTTGGACATTTCCTTAAGCCATGAGAATGGTAATATACATACCAGTCTTCTTTAAAAAGACATACACGCAAACAGATTTTTGCATAGGGGTAGTATGCACCCCTGACTTATGTTTAAAGGTACTGTTAGAAGTCAATTCCTTAGGTTAAGTAGATTGAATACAGATGAATCATTGTATAATGAACAAGTTTCTGAAGTTTTCAAGAGCTTAAAAGTAGATATTATAGTGATGCTCTCTCATGTGATTCAAAAAATGTTGTCGATAGTGAAAGAGTTAAGTTAGCTAAACCATATTTTGCATGTAATGGGTATGTGAGGCAAGAGAAGCATGGGAAAACAACTTCATTAGGTATAAAACTCTTTACAATGGTAGGACTAAGGATGTAATGAATATAGGAGGGAATAACTGGAGTATCTTAAGTGCACACCCTGAACTTTGTAAAATTATAGGGTAAGAAAAGTAGTAATATTAAACAGAAACTTTGTTACAAAGAAGTTAGTAATGTTAATAAATATGTATCCAGTTATAATTGTGTGGCTTGTAAACACATCTCAAAGGACACATTTCTTATACATCCAGTAACAAAAAGAAAATTTATAATTAACTGCTCTGGAACTTCTTTTGCAGAGAACATTGTTTATTTGCAACTTGTTTAGTATGTCCCACTTTCTACACAGGGAAAGGTAGTAGAAAGCTAAAGGATAGAATAATAGAACATATGTTAGATCTAAAAGGGAATGCCCAAACTCATGCTTTGTCTAAACATCGTACTGAAAGTGGTATGAGCATATATTTAACTTTAGAGTAGCACAAGTAGTTCAAGATAATATGAGAGGTAGTGATATGAATAATAAATTGGAAATTGCAGAGTACAAATGGATTTTCAGACTGAATGCTGATAAAACCCCTGGTCTTAATGCTGCTATAAGCATTAAACCAATACTTAGGGAGAAGCTGATGAAAGTATAATTATATTTTTAAGCAATTTTATGGTTAGTGTAATGTATTTTTAATATTGATATTTTTATGGTTACATCCATATTTCACGTTAAACTGTAATTTTAAATTAGCTGATTAATTTTTTTATGTGATGGAGCATGTAACTTAAGAAGTTCTGGTAGCTGATTGATGCTTGTTATTCGTTGGCTGTGTCCTGTTCTTTCTTTAAAATACATTTTTTAAATGTCTTTTATATTGCACTGAAGAAGGGTTGTTTAACCTGAAAACTTTGTATCTTAAAGTATTTGGTTCTTGGCTTTGCTGTCCAGCTTTATTCTACTATTCCGGGAAAAGATATCCAATGTTTGGTTAAAAGTGTGGCTAGAAGACCAAGTAGCAGCTTCTAAGACCGATTTAGTATCCAAAACCTTGAAAAAATAACTAGAAGATGATACTACTAAACAATTTAAACAAATACGTATTACCTAGCAAACACACCACTGCAGGTGCAATGCCATACACTCTCAGTGATCCTCTCCCAGTCTATATGATCAGACACATCCATTTAAACAGCATATTTATAAAACAGGCAACCTTTCCAAGTTTAACCCAGAAATGTTCATTACTACATTATCATCTATTAACTGGAAGTTCCTAAAAGTCCTTCTCTTAGACGATGCTGTAAACGAATTCAATACAACTTTTTCTGAAATATCCTAAACAGCCTTGCACCTCCTATACGGAGCAGACTAAAAACAAATAATGCAATTTGGCTATTCAAAAAGAGTAGAATGCTAATGCAGGAGAGAGAAAAAAACATGGAAAGACTGGCAAAATATAAAACACTCAATATCTTGAGAACTTCAGAATGCTTCAAAATTGTACTAAAATGCAAATAAAAGAAGACAAAAACTATATTATAATAACTTTCAGAGTAATAGTAAACATAGCCCTAAAAAATTGTGGATATCCATTAAATAAATCTTACATCCCAGCGAAAAATTCAACACAACCCATGTCATGATAACTCACCACTTGAATGTGCAATGAAGTTCAACTCTCATCTCTAACCAAGGATTTCTGAACACCTAATCATAACCCTGCCCAACACCCACATATCACCACATCCACTTTCACCTTCAAACCTGTGCCCACATCCTATTTGAAACGACTAAAACTTAAAACAATTCTCTTCTTCAGCTGATGACCTTCCAAGTGTATACCTAAAAATAGCAGCCAAAAGCATTGCCTATCCCCCACCTCAATACTAAAAAAAAAAAAAAACAAATAGTCAATTCTGGAATCACATATTCCTTCTCTCTGGAAAAAGTTACACAACCCTCTAAACAAAGGAAGAAATTCCACAGACATTAATAACTCCTCTCCTGGTGCAAAAATACTTGAAAAATGTATTCAGAAAATCACTATCCTGCAGGAACTCCTCCTATTCCCTAAACATCATGGTTTTTGTCCTTCCCATAGTATTAACGCTGCCTTTCTAACCTATACAGATACTGTCAAATAAAGGTAGAGATAATGGCAAACTAGTCTCTTCCTTATTTCTAGACCTGAGACCTGACAAAAGCCTTTACAAACTTCTATTTGAAATGTCCTCACTAAGTCTCTCTCAGTCCACCCTTTTGTGGTTTAAAAGCTAACTGACCAATAGGTATAAGTCAGTAAAATGGCACTCCATGCTCTCTCCTTACCTACCGGTTACAAGTGGTGTACCACAAGGCTCAATCCTTGGACCACTCCTCTAACATTTTCACCAACACCCTGTATACATCCACACAACAGGCCACTTTATTACATTACACAGATGATTCCACTCTCATTTTCACATCTGACAACATGGTACATGTCCAAAAAATTACTCAGGAAGTTTTACAGCCACTGAAACATGGCTTTGGTATTCACAACTCGTGTTCAATCGCCCCCCCCCCAAAAAAAAAAAGAAACAAAAAAAAAAACAAAGTACTACTCCCCTCCCCAAAACCCCTCTCTCATGAAAAAACATTTAAAGTTCTCTCACTCGATAATACAACCACTGAGGTCACTTCTCAAAGCAAACTATTAGGGGTGATAGCGGATGAGAATCTTAAATTCGACCTGCATATCAAAAAATTGCATAAAAAACTCATTGAAAACTCGGGATGCTTTATAGAGCCAAAAACTCTCTCACCAGCACAACTAAAACTACACTTGTCACTACTTGTCTCATCCCCTCTCTTCTTTATGGTGGTCCCATCTTTACTAACCTCCAGGTATCACAAAAATTAAAATGAACAATGCTATAACAGAGTTGCTAAATTTGCAGCAAAACCCCCTTTTCGAACCCACCACTGTATAGCACTGAAAAGCCTAAATTGGTTAGAACTGCCTCATCAGTTAACATTTACACAGCTTCTTACAACCTATAAAATGATCCAGCATCCATTTGCCTGTCTAGCACTAAAAATCATTCCATACAATTAAGTTCTCAGTTGGTCATTGTGATCCAATCACCAAAAACTCCTGTTTACAAATCTAGCAAATCTGCTAGGCATTGTCTGTACTTGTACAAGGTCACCAAGACCTGGAACTCCTTGCCTGTATCCATTCAGGTTAATATTCTCCCTCCCATCAAAACCACTCTGAAAGACTTGTTAGCTAAAAACTGGCTCTGTTCTTGCTCAAAACCAGGATAAACTATATCCCTAAATGTGAACAAGTACCTTTTTATTTCTTATACCTCCCTAATCTCTCTTCTTCACTTACTTCCTCACTTCTCTCAAATACTCTTCCCTGACTTTCTCTAAATATACCATAAAGCCCATTTTTCCCCTCACTTAACATTGCAGTTTCTGTTTGTATTGGACTATGTTTAATTTCTCTACAATCTGTCTAAAGTTTCTCTAAATATTAAATGATTGTGATACAACTTGTATGGATTCTTAACCAGTGTTTTTATATTATGTCTAATTTGCTCTAATTATTTTAGCTGCAGATGTTTTTATTTTATTTTTGATGATTACAAAACTATTGCTCTTAAAATGTTTTGTAATTTGGAGCTTTCATATACAGCTCGAGTAGGAAAATGAATCTGAAAAGGCAGGCCTGGATTTAGGGAGATATGCCGGAGTGTGGCAGTGCTAGAACCAAACAGACTTGAGATACCTTTATAATTTCCTCATGTGGAGTTTAGAAAAAGGAACTATGGGAATGGTGGATGCCATGAACCCAGGGCTCAGAGAAATTCTTTTTCAGGAAGAACTGAAAGAGGAAGAAGATTGGTTATTGGTTTATTACTGTGAGGACCTTGGAAGACAGAAGAGAAGCCAAACATTGGGATGGTCAGAAACGTGAAACCAAATAAAACTTGGTCCTGAGAGGGAGTCAACACTGACATTTTGAGATTAAAAGTGAATCCAACACTGTGCAGGAGAAATGTAGATTCAGAAAGCAGGAGTTGATGAGAAGGGGCTTGAATTAGAACATTATCCAGATAAGGGAACATTTGGAGTCCCTGAAGTTTGCAGAAAGCTACCGCAGGGACCAGACATTTGGTAAATATCCTTGGAGTTGTGGAAAGACTGAAAGGCAAAGTAGATAACATATAAGGACTGGAAGAAACAGAAATGTAAAAAAATCCCTGCAGACAGCATGAGTAGGAATATGAAGGTAAGCATCCTTCAAATGCAGGGAGACAAGAAAAGCCCAGGGAAGCTAAAGGCGGAAATGGTCTGAAGAGGCAACAACCTGAAGAAACCTTGAGAAAGCTGTTGAGAAACAATAAGGCTAGAATAGGCCTTCACATCTCCTTTCTGGGAACCAGAAACATTCTGGAATAAAAACCTGTTCCCTGTTGAGAAAAGGGAACAGGTTGTAGGATTCCCTATTCCACCAGATTCTGCATAACCAGAGGGAAATGATGAAACTGGCGAGAAGGTGGCAGAGGGAGACCAGAAAATGGTGGAAGGGACTTCCACACCATGAAGAGAGAGAACCCAGGTGTCTGTAGTTATATGTTGCGAAACAGGGAAAGAAAAAATTAGCCTTAGGGACAGAAGAATCTGACCAAGGGGGAGGAGAGGCTCGACAAGAGAGGCAGATATAACAGGGAAAAAAGGTTTTTGGCCCTCTACAACTCTGAGTTTATCTGGGAAAATCCTCTTAGAACCCCCCTCTTACTTCTAGCAGGTTGTCTGGGCTGCCTATGGACAAAAGAAAATTTCAAAGGTAGTTCTTTTGGAACTTACACCAGCAGGAGAAACAAAACCTTGTCTGAGGTCCTTCATAACCTTGCTCTTATCCTGTAGGGTTTTAAGCAATTCTGCAGCAGCAGTGTCAAAAAGATTCTGGTTATCTAAAGGGCAATCTGAAAGTCCGGCCTTAATATCCTCAGGTAAACACTGCAAGTGTAACTAGGAATATCTCCTCATGACAGAAAGGATGCTATTGCCCTAGCGGAGGCAGAATTCAGTAATGAGAGCACAGAAGTCTTACTGCCTGAATCAGGCAATTCAGTCAAAACTCCCCCCAGCTGTGACAGAGACTCAGGACATAGCTAGTTATGCGAGCCTGATAATTAATGGCCCTAAAGGCCAAAGTAGCAGAAGTATGAACTTTGCCATATCTCTCCATAGCATGGCAGTCCTTGCCAGAAAGCAGAAGCTTGAGAGAGGAAAGCAGTTTGGATGGCTTATCTGTGAACATGGAAACCACTGCAGGACCACATGAAAGACTTTATACATGTACTTATAATCCTCACTACCTTATAAAATCTGTCTGGCTTCTTAGGGGCTGGAGGCTGAGAGTCACAAGCCTAAAACGCTGCTGTAAATGTGCCAACAGGGAGCTAAGATGGAAGGGACTGCAGAAGGTCTGAGCGAGTTCATTTGCAAAAGTTCAACAACTCTCTTGAACCTCTAATACTTGGGAACAGTGATGGATGATCAGGGAGGAACACAGCAGCAGTGACAGACAATCCCTGTGGAGTTTAAGCAATAAGGGCATTAAACAACCTTTGACGAAAGTCCTGCCAATCTGTGTGAGGATCCTTAGCTACAGAGGCCATGTCTGGTTTTCTGTTTCACTTTTAGAGGAATATCTGCTTTAACAAATCTAGGAGGATCAGAGGCCTGCAGGATTCAATAAGGGTACCGGAGACCTATTCCCCAACTAAAATTTGGGGAATCCCTCTAGACATTTCAGATATAATCAGCCATGGTTCCCCCTCTACATCTGTACCAGACATGTGTACAGCCTCAGCAGATGTGAGTAAGTAGTTCTGTGTTGACCTCCAACTAATTTGCAGCACAGGGAAATAGCATCAGCCCCAGCAGGTCCTCAGGTTCTTGATGCAGCCACAGATGTCCAGTGCGGGCTGGACAGCGGCAGATTTAATATGTGCTCTTGTAGCCTTTATTTTTTTTTTTTTAAAGAGGCAGATGAACTTCATGGCCAGCAGATTAGGCCATGTTGTCCTGGGTCAATAACTCAAATGCTTAACAGATATCAAACTGACTATGGTCATGCATATTACCCAAACAAAAAAGGCAATTATCGTGTCTGTCTTTATGGAGAATCTACTTCCCACACTCATTTCCTCTTCCTGGATGACAAGAACATAAATTTCAGAGAGGAAAAAAGAAAGGAAGTAACCCCACTGGGGCACTTGCCTGTATCAGTGTTGGTAGATGAACCTGCTCGGTGAATAGTGTACAGGCCAAATTCAGTAGTAGTGTTTGGACTTGCAGCAAAGAAGCTTTGAGGATTAGGCAGCTGTACATCACATATGTACCTCACACACCTTGTATTAAGGATGTGTGTCTGACATATGACACCTAGAAGTTTTAAACACTTTGGTATGCTGGCTGGACGTTAAGCTATCCTTGGCAGGATATCCAAAGTGCAAAGACTACTGCAACAGTGATGAAGAAGGACATCTGCTTTTATGCGAGAAGAAACAATATGTGTTCAGTTTTATTGTGTTAATGACTAGAACATTGTTTGGTTTTGTCATTTCAATATTAGGAGTGATTTAGTACTGAAAAGGCACTTACTGAAATATGCTTTTACATTGCAATTCACATCTGTTACATTGCTATGTGGACATTCTAATTTTTGGAAAGTTACTGAAGGTTTAGCTGACTCATCCATATATATTGGTGGCAGAGAAGCTATGTTTTATTCACTGACACCATTTTTACTAAGTCACTACTACAACCTTGGGTCTCATCTGCCCCACTGAAAAAACTATACAGTCCAGTTGGCTACAGGAAATGAATATGTCTTTCATGAATAATCCTTTCATCACTAATGCTATAACACTGCTGCTTAACTAGCAAAAAAAAAATTGAGATCAGCGTACTAGAATATTTTCTGCCTTTACAGAGAGCTAAATGTATAGCCATCATTTAGGCTTGTAATTATGATTGTTTAAATAGTATTAAACACAAATACAGTACAAGAATAATCAGGTGTGTACGTATGACTGAGGACAGTGCGTGTTCAAGAATTATACCATCAAACTGACTGTAGAAAAGTATATAACATTAAAGATTATAAGCTTTCAAACTGCCATGTCTTCTTGTCAAGTTACAACACAAATGAGACACACATGTAACTATCCACAACCCCTTTTTCTAATTTTTACACGTAGGGGTTGGGTTGTCACATCAGTAGTGATGCTCTACAAACCATGTTTACACAATCAGGTGGCTAATCCTGCCTCTGTTATTCTTCCATACCACACATGCACGCGCACAAACACACACACGTATGCACACAAACACGCACCCCTATGGCTAATTGCATATCTATGTATACCATTCATTAAACACACTCAACAAAACTATAATGTGATGGAATAGCAGACAAATCTGCCTGCGATTAGTATTTCATTACAATCACAGACACACAAGACTCAGAATGCAGAATGGAAATAATGTTCTCCATAGGAGTTGGTTGAAGGCTTTTGATATTTAAGCAATTCATCTAATTCATGCTACATGTAGGGCACCCATTGCACTTAAGGATAAAACTTAGTAGGAATTAAAATCCAAGGAGTTACTATGAGTAATAATCAAGCAAGGAGAACCTTCTTAACAGGTTAATAGCATGATGACTACAATTAAACAGGACAAAGTCAGAAATTCTACTGATCCATAACATCTTAGTAGATAGTTTTGCCCATGGCAAGCTACTGAAGTGGTCACAGCTATGGTTACTAGATTATTTTCAATGTGTGATGCAAATCAGAGTTTTCGTCAGATTAAGTTGGATGAAGCAGCTTCCAAACTATGTACATTCAATTCACCCTTAGATAGATGTAAATCTTTAAGACTAAATTTTGAACTGTCATAAGTGGATCTTAATGCTGAAAAGTGACATGCTGAGAAAAAGGAAAGAAAAAAAAGTGTGTGTGTGTCTATCTATCTATCTATATATATATATATCTAAAACAAAACTGCAAGAGAAGAGCGAATCTCAGTTACCACTCTTCTCCTTTAAACTGTTTTGTAGTCTGGCAAGCCCCCCCATACCTCTTGAAGTTTTACATATATATATATATATATATATATATATATATATATATATATATATATATATATATATATATATATATATATGATAGATATATATATATATATATGATAGATATATATATATATTAATTAGGAGATTATCATACCAATGAGATAGGGGAATATTATGAGAAATAGCCATCTCGGGTATATACAAGTCCATTTTTTTGGCCATCAAGTCTCTGTTTTGTAACTCACTCTAGCAGGTCCCATCATTTCAAATGGTTACCCTCATACGTACCAGAGGTGTTTCAGCAATAAAGCAAACATGATTGCTAGACTAGAAACTGCTAAAACATACTGATGACATTCTAGTTTGGAGTGCTACAAACACAAACATGACAGATAACCAATTCATTTGCTGGATAAACCGAGGCTGCAGGGTTTGAAAGTCAAAGCTAAGCACCAGTCAGGTGTCACTTGTCAAATACATGGGACATTTGCTGACTGAGAATGGCCTACATCCAAGCAGACACATTTCTTGCAGTTGCAAACATACGAAAACTTACTGACAAATTGTTTATGCAGTTCTTGAGACAGGTAGAGTATTTGTCAAAGTTTATTTTCCCAATAATCACAGATCCTCATGCCACTGAGAAAGCTGCTAGAGCAACATATGGTATGGCATTGATCAGCAGATCAAGAAGAGTTCTGAGTTAATGAAAAGGTTAATAAACACTGCAGTAGACCAAAAATATTATAATATAGTACTACCTACAACCATATGAGTTGATGCAAGTCAGCAAATGGTTGCACCAGTCATATTACAGGAAAGTTGAACAGTTGCTTATATGTCAAGGTCACTGAGTGATGTTCAAACGTACTATGGAAAACTGAAAAATAAATGCTATCAATAGTCTTTGGCTGTCACAAGTTGGATGACTACATGTATAGGAAAAGCATTACTGTAGATCTGCCACAAATCACTTCAATGTATATTTAATGAATTCTTAAACATGGCAAAGGAAAGATTGCAGAAATGTTATCATTACTGAAGTATGATGTCTGAGTATCAGATATGCCTGGGAAGCTTACGCAGATAAATATTCTCTGCGGACCATCACTTGATAAACAGAGATTTGTTAGAGAATGACTTAGAGGTGCTACGTGTGGTAATGACCACTAAATGGAGTATGATGAAGATGCAAGAATTGAAAGTTGTCTCCAAAGGTGACTAAGAAATTCACTTTTTCTATGATGTCACTACGGCAGGATAGCTAGATGCAGTGAAACAGTTGCATCCTGTACTTAAGCCATACTTTTTTGAAGGATAAGGTGTTGTGAATACAAAAAATAATATTCAAGGATGACAAGGTGATTCTCTGTAAGCAACTTTATATTCAGATATTGCTAAATCTGCTTAAGTCACAAAAGTTCATGGAAGTTACACATGACATCATATATTGGTGAAATAGGTTTAAACTGACGAAATGATTAGCAAATGAGGAATACATGAAGTGCAGGAATCACATGAAAGGGCTAATTCTACATCAAATTCCTCCACTGTCATCAATGAAGTCAGGTGCTGATCAGTTTTTACTAGCTGTCACAGTTTATTTATAGACCACTATTCAAAGTAAGACACTACAACACAAGCAAGTATAACGGCACTAAAATCCATTTTCTCCAAATATAACTAAAGTAGTACGGTCAGATAATGGTCTTCAATTTTCCAGACAGTAATTGTAGCCTTTTGCTATATAATGAAAATTTGCACACACCACTTTAAGGCCTAGGTATGTGCAATCTCGTGGTCGGGTACAAAGAGTAATTTAAAAAAAATGTAAACTGTTATGGAAAGAATGCAACTATTCTAATCAAACTGACCGCTAACTGTCTTTGTTGGAATGCAGAAACATACTTCTCTGATCTACATGACTTCCATCATCAAAACTACCGATGAGCAGAAGTTCAGATACATAATTGTCCATATTAGTGGCAGATAATAGACAGCAAGCATGAGCCAAGGTAATACACCAACAAATGTTTTTATGACAAGGCAGCTAGAAATCTTTCAGTCTGAATGAAAAACAGGATAAGGATGACGTTCGATCAAAATACCTATTTAAGGGAGGGCGTGGCCAAGATGGGCACAGAGTAGCAGCTTTTCTTATCAGCTCTGCCTTTACAGAACTTTATTGACAGGAAATATTGATATAAACCTTCCCTAATAGTTTTTTTTTATTTTAATTAATTCTTTAAAATATATATTAGGGTAGTATATAAAAAATTTCAAGTAGATTTTAAGTTTTCCTGTCAAAGTTACACTTGGAAGTACTACAGTAAAATAACAGGATGAGCTTCACTAAATCTTCTCATCAAGAGACAACTATCAAAAAAGAACTACAGTCATTACTAACTACTATTCAGGAACTAAGTGTCAAAATAGACAAAATGGATATAAAAATTGTGAATTTCAAAGAAAAGTGTTCTCACCAAATGGACATTCTACATGAAGATTTATTGCAACAGAGGAAGCAGATTTCAGGAATGGAAACTGCATAACACAATTCAGGAGAGTGAACATAATGTTGAGTTCCTGTTAAAGCAAAATTCTCTTATTCAGACAAAGGTTGATGACCTTGAGAACAGGTCCCGTAGGAATAATGTGAGAATTTTTGGCTTACCGGATAACATAGAGGGAAATAATATGGAAAAATTTTTATCTTCCTGGATGCCTGAAGTAATTGAACTGCCGGAGGCCCTTTCATATGGTATTGAAAGAGCCCATAGATCAATGGTGACATCTAAAAACACCAAGAGTAATTATACTAAATCTGTTATTGTAAAGTTCCTATCAGCCCATGATAAGGAAATGGTCCTAAAGACTTAGTGGGCAAAATCCCCAATCAAACTGGAGGACAATATTATACGCTTTGAAAATGACTGTTTTTCTTCAGTATTATCAAAAAAGAAACTTTTCTTGCCTTTAGTCAGAGAACTAAAACAGAATAAAATAAAATCCCATTTGCTTTTTCCTGCAAGACTGAAAATATTTTATCAAGATGGTTTTAAAATTTTTGATGACCTAGATGATGCAATAATTTATATAAAATCTAACATACTGGAAAAAGTAGATGAAATGGAGTGAGCCAGCCCTAGTCTTAAAAGAAATGTTGAGAACACTTGGAAAACATTTGACCCTAAAAAAAAAAAATCAAAAGATGAATCATAACAAGTACATATTTGCACTTGATTCACTCAGTTGGGGAAATGAAACCGGACATCCAGGTGAGCTTTTGGTATTATATTTAATATAATGTAAATTGGTTAACTAAATAGTTGTCTATTTTGTTTTGTAGAATAGTTGTTTGTTGGGATTTTTTTTTTCATTTGTACTATTTGTTTAAGATTAATTATCTTAATGTTTATTGGTCTGATTCTCATGGATGCAGTGATTCTCCTGTCTCGGAGATCTATGCTTCCAGATGTCTTGTAGTGGTGCTTTATCATTAGGGGGCGTATTTGTTTATCTTCATTTTGGTTCTTATAGTGGTTGGAAAACTTTTATTTAGTTATAATTGCTGTATTTGTATTTTAGTTGATTTATGGTTAATTGTTTGATAAAGGAATCTTGTATGATGGCCTGATGTATAGTTGGAGAATTGCTGTGCTAGTGATGGTACTTCTGACCCGGGATGCGAGTGGCAGTGTGGCTGGAGTAATGGTAAGGCTTTGTTGTCATTTCTGAGCTGTTGGTGTGTTTATCTGGAGGCTCTGGTTTGGTGCTCTAGCACGGTAGAGACATGTGTGGTGGTGTTTGTGTTAATTGTATGTTTTGGTGCCTGTGTGCTTTGGTTGGAGATTAACCGGAGAGTCTGGTTGATAGTGTGGTGAAGCTTTGCTTGATAGCTGTCATTGCTTCGTGTTGTGTATGTGAGGTTTTTTTTTTTTTTCCTTTCTCATCTCTCTCGGTATAGTGGGAGTTTCTAGACATTGCCTTATATGTAGTTAAGTAATGTTTTACTTACTATTTCCTGCCGGAACTTTGAAAGCTTCATCTTCATGATGAGCTCGAGACTGTGGTATTCATTGCGGCTGGAAAGCTCGGAGCTTTCTTAAAACGTCATCATGAAGGTGTCAGAAGTAAATTGATCTTCTGATCCTCACCGGGAAGCTACTGAATCGAATTTGTTTCCTCATACAGGATACGGAAAGAAGATATAACTAGATTACTACTTTCAACTTATTGTAAGACATTATATGCAATAATCTCTTAAATAAATAGGAATTATACTACACATGTAGCCTAAATACTTTTTCTGATCATAGGTATTCTTGAGCCTTATGTATTTATATACGAATAGTATTCTCATAAAATATTTGCTTTATGTATGACAAGGGTGCCAATATCTTGATGAGAAATACTAGTTGTGATTTGTGCATTTTTGGAAGATTTAATAATGCTACAAGCTGTTTATATACTTGTGTTACATGTACATTTTTTATAACTATTGACTTGCTGAGAAAATATTCATGAAGCATTTATGAAAATGTTAAATGTATAGATGTATATAATAGGTTATCTCAGTTATTTTATGAATGCATTTGTGCAATAGTCTGATAGGGATGTACCACATAGGCAGCAATAATATTGCAAGGACAGGTGCATTAAAAATCGTTAGATCTGTTTATCATAAGAGAATGGGAAATTTTCATCTTTTGTTTTGTTAATGAAATAGCTTTTCAAAGATAGTATAAGCTATAAGTGAATAATAAAAAGCTCATTATATTTAAATAAGGCTTTTATATAGTATACAAGAGCTATTTAAGCACCTTGCTTTTTTGAACTAATATGACCTTTTCACTAGTTTTCAATATGGTGATGGACCCTTTGAGGTAACTCAAATTAATGTAATGAATGGAAGATCAGACTTTTAAGGTTTATTAGTCACTCTTCTATGAGAGACTGCACCGGGGTGTTTGGTTATGAGAAAACTAGCAGGATGTTGTTGGTTTTACTTCTTGATGAGTAATCATTATATATTTGGTTTCTGGCAAAGAAATGCAGTGTTCATTTCTTTCAGAACAATCAGTATGTTAGTTGATTGTTAGTAAAATCACTTTTATTAGCATCTTATTTATTAGCTGCCAATGTTAGTTGTTAATGAAGGCCATTAGGTGATTCATTTACAACTAAGTTCCATTTAGCTGATCACCTATGGCAGTACTATATATCACACTTCAGCCTTTATTAGCCATATTTCGGTAATAAAAGAATGCCATAGTCTCTTTTTAAGGTTCTTATGAAATGTGATTACTTTAAAACAGAGGAGTGAACTAATAGATCATAGTAGTTCTTAATAACCTACTAACTAATGTAAGAAAATTATGTACTGTATTCCTAAGATGTAGCTGTCATCAATTTACTAATTGACACAACATTATATCTATATATTTGGTTCATACAAAAAATTGTTTATGTTATTGATGAGAAGCCTTATTTTTATAGTTATGACTATAGACATTTAGGCAGGTGCTGATTGGATGCTGCTTTTGATAGGAGGTTGATTTGAGTGACTGATGTCATTCGAGTTAGGAGTTTTAAACTCCAGAGGGGTTCAGGTTGGTTATTTTGTTTTATGTTTATGTTATAAATATTTTCTAATAACTTTTCAGACGTTCGTATCTTATGTAGTAGGAAACAACCTTAATTTTAAGAATATGATACTCTTACATTATGTTTGTTCTAATGATTATAATAGTATTCCTATTAGATATAGTCTTGTGTATTTCTTAGATCAGTATGTTTATATTTACATCATTTAATTTTCAATGACTACACTAAAAGGTATATCAGTTAACATTAATGGTTTAAATAAACCTAATAAAAGGAGGAATTTAACTAGATATTTTAAGTTACATAAATCCTAGTTAGTATTTTTACAAGAAACTCACTTAATAACAGAGGATATATTCAGACTTGAATCTAAAACATACAAGACTTTAGTAAGTTCTGAACATACTAAGAAAAAGAGAGGAGTAGCTATCCTACGGAACAACATAATGCCTTTTCCTAAAATAATAGATACATATAAGGATAATAAAGGAATGTTTTGTGCAGTCACCATAGAAATAAACAGTCAAATTTTCACATTGAATAGCATATATTGGATACCAGGAATAGGGATAAACACAGTGAAACAACATCTAGATCAAATTGTACTATTCTCTAAAGGGAACATTATTTTGGTTGGAGATTTCAATTGTATTCTAGATTACAAAGACTCTAGTACTAATGGGAAGAATGGGAAGAGAAGAATATCTACATCATCTAAATTATTAAAAGACTTTTCAGATACTTATTTTTTGAAAGATATAAATTATTTTGCAGATGCTACTTCTTTGTTTTACACATTTTTTTCTCATAGGCATAATCATACTCTAGGATAGATAGAGTTTATATTTCTAATAATTTAACAGATTCCTTAAACAAATCAGCAGTGATTTCATGTCCTTTATCAGATCATAATTCTACAATTTTTGAAGTGGTAGTCAATCCAAATTTTAATATTCATATAAAAAGGATCCCAGCTTATATCACAAAAAAGATTTTAATGATTTCATTTCTACAGAAGTACAGAATTTTTTAGAACTTAACAATACTAATGATATATCAGAAATTTACATATGGGATGCCCTAAAAGCTTATCTATATGATAGGATATTGAATTGGTACTACAAAAAAAGTAAGCTTGGGATAAAAAGCTGCAAGATGTACAATGTAAATTAGACACTTTAAAACATAGTAATATGGGTGATAAAGATATATCAGATACAAGAAAAGAAATAAATATGTTAAATAATAAATATCTAGAAATATTAAAACATAAAACTATGATCAATATAAGTTTATAAATTTCTCTTCTAACCCTAAATCCTTAAAAATTCTTGCTAATAAAATGAAAAGATTAAATAGATTTAATCATATTAATGAAATATTCTCCCCTAAAAAAAGAAAAATGGTATCGGAAATTCATAATATATTAACTGAATTTAGACAGTTTTTTATAAACATCAACCAAAAAAATCTTAAAACAAATTTAACCCTAGTTAGTTTAGATATAAATTGTGCGTTTGACTCAGTTACATGGGAATATCTGTTCACTCTATTAAAGGAATTAAATTTCTCCAATAATTTTATCAGTCTTATCACTCTGTTATATGAAGGTAGCCAAGCTTATGTTAAAATTGGTACTAGTATATCTCAAAATATACCAATAGTAAAAGGTACTAAGCAAGGGTGCCATTTATCCCCTCTTATTTTCATTAGTTATGGAACCATGGGCAAATTTAATAAGACATGATACAGATATTGAAGGATACAAATTAAACTCCACTATATCATCTACAATACAAATGTTTGCAGATGACATATTGATTACTCTTGGGAGTAGAAGGAAATCTATACAAAAACTTTTTAAAAACATGGAATATTTTCAAAAAAATTCCGGCCTTACTTTTCATAATAATAAAACACAAATTATTTTAACAGGTTCAAAAAAAAAACAATATACGTGATGAATATAATGAATATATAATTATTACTAACAATATTAAAGATACCATTTAAATAAATTATAATAAAAGTCTATTACAGATAGAAAATTTAATAAATAAATGGAACAAATTACCCTTTTCTATGGATGAAAAACTTTTAATAATAAAGATGATCCTTCTCCCCAAAATCTTATATATAATTCATAAATGGAACAAAATTACCCTTTTCTATGGATGAAAAACTTACAATAATAAAGATGATCCTTCTCCCCAAAATCTTATATATAATTCAATCTTTATCTATATCTCCTTCTTACCAGATAATTAAAAAATGTAATTCAATGATTCAGAAATGTTTGTGGTTATTGAATAAGCTAAGGATTGCATTAACATCGATATCTGTACAGAGACAGAAACCTGGTTCAAGGCTCCAGAGAGCACCCCAGCACTACCAGGTTATACCTCATATCATGCTTTTCGGCCCCAAAACCCAGACCGAACCACAAAAGGAGGGGGAGTTTCCATATTTATCAAGGATATCCACACCTCCAGGTTAGTGGCATTGCACGAAGTATCGGAGACCATCCATGTTCAACTGACAGTGGGCAAGACTGCTTTTCAGTTTATAGCATCCTACAGACCACCCTCTCAAAGTCAGGAATCCCACTGGGCTTTCCTGAAAACATTGGAGAACATGAAGATCTCTCTGAACACCATTATATTGGGTGACTTCAACTACCCAAACATAGACTGGGAGCATTACTCAAGCCCCAGCACCTTAGCCCAAAGGTTCCTGGAATTTATAAACTCAAATGATATGGAACAACTAGTCACCACTCCCACAAGAGGGGAAAACATACTAGACCTGATCATTACCAACATGGGGACTCTATGCTCCATACCAGAAGTATATCCCTCATTGGTAAGATCAGACCATAAATTAATTTCACTGGATATCCACATCCCGACCCCACCCCCAGCCCAGAAAACCACAGTGAAAAACTTCTCACAAGTGAACTTCACACTTCTCAAAACTGAAGTGGAATCCTTCAAGGCCCCAGGGCCAGTGGAAACTACGGCCCAAACTGCAGAATTCTATATAAATGCATTCTACAGACATCTCCAGGAATGCATGGATCATGCTATCCCTAACAAAATCAAGACCCAGTCATCCAAAGGCAGGCATACAGTCTGGTGGACCCCAGCCATAAATAAACTGTACAGCAGAAGGAGGAAGCTTACTACATGATCCCTAAAAGGGAAGGCATCTCTGATCAGTACTAGCAACAAATTATGATCCCTCATAAAATCCTCCAAGGCCAGCTTCAAGAGAAAAATTGCACAGGACACTAAAGACAATCATAAGGCTTTTTTCAGTTATGTTAGGAACCTGGGATGCAACTCCCAGACTTGTTCTGAGTTGATTCTAAACAACAAAAAATACACTGAACCCACAGACATCACCAATATCCTGGCAGACAGGTTCAGTGCAAACTTCTCCACCCCAAAAGAGCAAGTATCTATCCCGGCAGAGTGCAGCCTCCCAAATATCTCTGATGCTCAGGTGAAGGCCGCCCTCTCCAAAGAAAACAACACTGCTTCCATGGGACAAGATGGCATCCTGGGTTGCGTCCTACATGAACTCCAAGAAGAACTAATCCCTCAAGTAAAACTGCTGTACAATCTCAGCCTCACTACAGGATATGTGCCCAAAGAATGGCGTACAGCAACAGTGGTCCCACTCCACAAAGGTGGCGCCTCTGCAGACCCTGGAAACTATCGCCCCATAAGCCTGACTAGCCTAGTCTGCAAGGCTATGGAGAAGATCATCATGGAACTCATAAACAAAGACATTGGGGATCTACAGACACTAGATCTTACCCAATTTGGCTTCGTCAAGGACAGATCCTGTCTTTTGAACCTGTTCGACTTCTTCGAAACAGTCACCAAGGCCATAGATGAAGGGAAGGCAGTCCACACAGCCTATCTGGACCTCGCAAAGGCATTTGACACAATACCCCACTCGGGCATCATAGATAAGCTATCCAGCCTAAATATAAACCCCTATGTCACAAGATGGGTCGCAAACTGACTCAAATACAGAACCCACAGAGTCAGAGTTGCTGGAGTCATGTCAGACTCGAAACTGGTCACAAGTGGCATCCCACAAGGTTCTGTCCTGGGACCTCCTTGTTCAGTATTTACTTTTCTGAGGAACAGGCCAACGTGGGAGGACTATGGCTCACCAAGTTTGCAGATGACTGCAAACTGGGCACCATAATTGACTCTCCAGCTGACACAAACATCCTTCAAAAAGGTCTCGCAGAGACGGATAACTGGTGCCAGAGCCATGGTCTAAAGCTAAATGCCAAAAAGTGTATAGTCATACCCTTTGGCAAAAACAATGTGCCCACAAATTACCACATAGGTGGCAACCCATTAAGTACAGAGAAAGTAATTAGGGATCTGGGGACCCAAGTTGACAGCAATCTCTCCTTTGACAACCACATTGCCAAAGTGGTTAGAAAGACCTTCTGCATAGCCCACCTCATCATGAAAGGATTCACATCTAGATCAAGAGAGGTAATCATGCCCCTTTATTCATCCCTCATCAGGCCCATCATAGAATACAATGCCCCCTTTGGGATGTACCTTACCCGACACCTGCAGCAATTAGAAAGACCCCAAAAGTACCTCACCAAGAGGATCAAGGGACTCAAATGGATGCCATATGCTGCTCGGTTAAAAAAACTCCAGCTCTACTCAGTTGCATACCGCATACTTAGAGGCGATCTATGCCGGACATATAAAGCTATGTCCAACCCAGAATTAATGGACATGCTCCACCTCAGTAAATCTAAATCCCTTAGAACCATGCACTCGAGGGACTTGAACCTCAGCACAGAAATGAATAGAACATGCTGGAGGGACAGATTCATAACCCAGAGGCTCCCTTTGCTCTGGAATAGAATTCCAATTCATTTTAGGCAGAGCACCTCACTGACACTCTTCAAGAAGAATCTTGATGAGTGGATGGGGGATCGTAGGTTTGTCCCAAGGATTACTTCCGTGTCACTATTAGACAGAGGCTCAGTAAACTAAACTTTAAAAAGGGCACAGTATACTCAAATTAAGCGGTGGCGTAAGCCAAACACAATCGGGCTAGGCTTATAAATGCCCCAGGGCAGATAGTATGAACCTATGAACATACCATATGTATAATTGGAATAATGGGGGTATACCTTACCAAATTTAGAAATGTATTCAATTTCATCAGTATTCAATACAATCTCTCATCTCATCGATGTGGAATACACTGCTAAGTGAAAAGAGTTTATAGAGGCATTGTCACAAAATACCAAAGATATAAACAGTTCCTATAAGCTAAATATAATTAATAATCCATTTATTTGGAGGTTAAAAGATTATATTTCTGAATTTTCTTCTCTGAGTTTTGACTAAGTATATAGTTTTTCTTTTAAAATCATTTAAACATTTTATATTTAAATATAATATATATAAGGATTGGCTTTTTTTACTCTTCCCTATAGCGTGCATACACAGATCTATTTTCTCTTCAGATTATACAAAAATGTCTATTTCAGCAAAAGCATTTAACATTTTGGCACCAAATGATGATAAATAATGAGATAAAATCCAATAGTTTACTCTTGGAAGAGTATAAACTTGATTCTTGTTTATAGTTAGAGCTTCAAGAAGCTAGACAATATGTATTAAATAAATTGGATTCTATGTCTCCTATAATTAGGAAAAGAATTCCCAAGCTAATACATTATATGATTTTATCAGTTTTGCATAAATCTCCTGCTAATAACAAGTTATCAAACATTTATAGGGCAATTAAATGTGATTTAGATACACATTCATATAATTATTGGAAATATTTTTCTTTAATTAATAATAATCCTCCTTCTGAGATAGACAAATTGAATATTTTACAATCAGCAAGTATGACTGCGACTTCTTTAAAATGGAAATTATTCACATGGAGATTTTTAAATAGATCATTTATCACTCCTCATAATATAAGTATATTTTCTAAAAAGAATATAACATGTTGGAGATGTAATATTGAATTGAATGCCGACTGGCCTCATATGTTTTATAATTGCATATATTTAAGAAAATTTTGGGATATCAATAATTTGTTGCAAACAATTTTTACTGATAATTGCTTTATATCTAAATCACTTGTTTTATTTAATACTCCTGTTCCTGAGTGTGTAAAAGAGAATAAGTACCCTTTGGTTTGGTCTATATTATCTATAGCTAGAAAAGCAATCACTAAGAATTGGAAATCTAGTACAGCACCTACATTTTTGGAATTTAAAAATATACTCCTTGAAACATGCAATTTGGAAATGTTAACTATTAAATCTAGATCATCTAGGAATACTACATAATATAATTCATGGAATATCATCTATGAACTTCTAGAAAAATAGTTTATTAATTTATGTAAACAGATGATTTTTATTAATCCTACAGCTACATTAAGAGATTATTTTTGCATGATGAACGTCTTTGTACATAGTTTAGTATATTAGGTTTGTTTTTTTTATTTTCTTGTTTTTTTAACTTTAAAGAAAAAATATTTCATGGAAATATTTGTTCATTTTAATAATTACTTAATAAAATTCTTTGAAAAAAATGCCTATTTAAGTTACTATGGTTGATGGTCACTGTCAACCAATATCCTTCTGAGAAAGGAGCATTGATACTGTATACTGTACAAACAAATCAGAAATACCTGTTGAAGGAAGTAGTCTCCAATAGAGTGATATCAACTACAGTTTCAAGGACTTCATCCACTAAATCCTGAGCCAAAGACAATAATTATTTTGTCAAAGCTATCTCACTCCTGCTGCTAATCTGAGTAGTAACATCAATGATACAGACAAGGATAAAAATATTCTAAATTAAAGCTGTTCAGATATTCAGACAAGAAAAGTTCTTAGCAAGGTGTAGTAAATGATGTACATGTTGCAACATGTGTATGCCTCTTGTAGTTACAGACTGGAGTGATCTGAGATGGATACATGGACTGATGAAGTTTAAAAGTTTTAGAGCAGAGAAGACAACTTGTCAGGAAAGTACAAAATAATATAAATAGTATGATTTGTGCAGCTTCTCTTGTACAACTAGGAGTCAGTTTTATGTACACTGAGCATTTCTATGCATCAGATAAACTTTTATATGAACAGTTTAGTGTCTCATTCATTTTTAGTTTCTACAACACTAGATTTCCATAATTCTTCCACTTAGGAAGAGTATAAAGAATCGCCTGGTTGACTATGAGATTTGATTACATACGTAAGGCATTTATTTTTGTGCTCTACCGGTCCTAGGTTTGTTATTGTATAGTACAAGTCCTTGTGATGTGGAAGGTGTATTTATTTAAGAATTACATTGTGATCATTTATTTTATAACAAGAAAAAAATATTATACTCCGGAAGAACAAGAGCCAGAAAAAATACAATCAAGTGAACTATGGTAATATCACATAACAAATACACAACAGAAAACTATATAAAACATCCCAAAACAGTGTGCAGTATTAGTTAATCATTCTCATTGCACTAAAAGGATACTCTTCAGACTTCCTAATGCTTAAGCATGCCAAAAGTGAAATACAGCAAATTTAGCAAACTACTGAAAAGACACGTTAGCCCAAGTAGCCCCCTTAAGAAACAAATTCTCCTTAAGTTTTAAAACCCCAGTCAATTTACATTTCAAGCATTTTTGCATTTTTATATCCAGTGAATTAGGATGTCAGACAATTATTTTGCTGATCTAATGAGTTTAAGTTGTTTAAGGTTTGAGTTATATGGTCTATTTATTAGATTTGCAGTGTGTTCTGCAATCTTATCTTTATTCTAATCTGTAGAACTGATTTTTTTGTAGGTTTATTACAAGAGTTCTTCAAGTCACTGTATTAGGCTTGGCTTCCAGATTAAAATGCAATGAGAGGTGATCTTTTCCAATAATTTATCAACTCATATAATTGCTTAATACAATTTAATGAATGCTAACAAGGAAGAGAGAAAAACAGCACTCCATGTTTAAAAAAAGTGAAGAGGTGTTTGGCTGAAAATGAAATGCATTATGTAATGAGACAACAGGAAAGAACTGAAAAGGATGAGAGGGCTGCCTCCTGTGCCTGATGTGCACCACAGATGAAGATGAGGTCTTGGAGTGTGCTGGAAATGTTTTGGTTCTTTTTGTCTGAATGACAACAGTTCTAGTTGCACTACAAGCTTCAACAGTTTTTTTTATTTTTAAACAGAACGAGACCTTGATTTAAGAGGTGCAAGATTTACTTCCTGGTTTCACCACCCTGGTACATCTCCTTCTCTGAAGTCTGCAGAAGGCATCAAAATGTATCCACTGATATTTCATGGCATAATGTATCACTGTGCCTAACAACCATAAATCTGGCTGAAGTGCAGTTCAGTGGCAAGTGGTATATCCTTTGTGTTGTGCCACACAATAAACAAACCATAAAACACGGATATCATAATTTCAGAATGAGAACACAGTAGTCTGTGACAGAGGGATAAAGCCTTGATTATAGCATAGACAGGGGTCAATGAGCAGCTTGTGAGCTGCCATCAATGGCTTTCCCTAACTTCAGGTAGATGGATCAAAGCTTGGAAGGACAGGAGACTGCATCCTTAACTGGCTTTCCCATCCTGAGAAAGTAGATATCACAGCTTGATAGGACAGAAATGAGCACCTATCACTGGTGGGGAATTGCAGTTTGGAAGGACAGCAGTGGACAGCCATTGTTATCTTTCCCATGTGGAAGGGGGGGGGTGGTATCATAACCTGACACTGCAATTTTAACACCTAACTATAGTTGCTAGTGCACTTAGGCCAGGGGGATATAGATGTGTAAAAACATGTCTGTTGTATTCCCAAGACTACCACAAAGGGTACCAGTGGTTAGGCTGAGCAGAAAGTGCTAATGGATGTTTGCATGATTATTGTAAAGTAGCAGTGAACAACAGGCATGGCACAGGGAGAAAAAGAACTAAGAACACCATTTAATGGGACAAAAAAAGGGCAAGAAAAGAAATAATCAACACTTAAATCAATGTTTTAATTTCTAGAAAATATGTCCTATTGTAGTAAACAAATACAAAAATTTAGTTATGTAAAAGCCCCAGAGATATGAACTCATGCTTCTGCCATTCTTTTAATATTACAATATCTGACTATATCTACCCCCTAAAGCTGTTTTTGTCATGAAAACAATCTGGTGACTGTGACGTGATCTGGACTAGTATAGAAATATGCTGTAATATCACAGTAATGGATTAAAACATCAAAGCTGGATTTTTTTCTGTGTAGCTGCAGTAATTGTATACTTTCTTTGTGAATTTAGCTGCTACAGAACTATGCTACTCCCTCATACAAATGTACATTCTAGGTTCGATTCAAAAGCTTGCCTTGCATCTCCATTCTGTCAGAATCTCAAGACATACCATTTCTTGGATAGTCAGAAGTCAGAGATTCACTCAGTAAAGAAAAAAAATTAACACACACACATATATATATATATATATATATATATATATATATATATATATATACACACACACACACATATATATATTCACAAATCTCCACCCCCCCCCCGGAGAACTCAAGCTAGTTTTTTAAATGACCCTTCAGCAAAGTTGCTTTAGAGGGTTAGGTCTATCTGAGTATACCTTACCCCATTTCCTGTCTTGAGAGCCCATCTGCGTTGGTATTGCTAATCCCACTGTGGTGCTGCTCTGACATATATGCTTGCAACCCTAGGCTCTGTCTTAGCAAATTGGCATTTTGCTGGCTAGCTCTGTGTAACCATGTTACGGGATTGTGGTATGTAAGTACAGTGAATTTTCTTCCATATAGATAAGGCTAAAGTTTCTGCAGTGCCCACACTATGGTTAGACATTCTTTTTCTACAGCTGCATAGCATTCCTCCCTGGGTTGGAACCAATGACTGAGATAAACCGTTGCATGCTTTTCCCCTCTTAAGAAATCTGGCTAAGTACAGCCCCCACCCCATGCTTTGAAGCATCCACCTGCACAACAAATTCTCTGCTGTAATCTGGACTGGCTAAAACAGGGGATCCACCCAAAGCTTCCTTAAGCTCCTGGAATGCCTGCTGACATGCTGGGGTCCACACTACCTTATCTGGCCTGTTCTTCCTTGTCAGGTCTGTGAGGGGAGCAGCTATGGTACTATAACTGGGGATGAACTTTCTGTAGTACCCTGCTGTCCCCTAAGAATGCCCTCACCTGCTTTTTGGTAAAAGGTGCAGGCCATGCCTGAATGGCTTCCACTTTGGCAGATTCTGGCCTGATCTTACTAATCCCCACTCTATGTCCCAGGTAGGAGACCTCTGCCATACCCACCTGACATTTGCTGGGCTTAATGGTCAACCCTGTCCTCTGTAGTCTGTCCAGCACCTCCCTGACATATTGGAGGTGCTCTTGTCAGGAATGGCTGTATATAGCAATATCATCTAGGTAAGCAAGGGCAAACCCTCCTGCTCCTGCTATGATATGATATACCAGCCTCTGGAAGTCACTGGGACATTTTTCATCCCAAAAGGCATCTTTGTGAACTCATACAAGCCAAAAGGAGTCTCAAAGGCTGACCTCTCTCTCTAGTGCTGGGAGTCAAGGGCACCTGCCAGTAACCCTTGGTAACATCAATAGTTGTAAGATACTTAGCCCCATCTGTCCTAGGCATGGGGTAAGCATCTGACTCTGTGTGACTAATTTCCTGTAGTCCACACAGAACCTGGTGCTGCCATCCTTCTTTGGCACCAACACCACTGGGGAGGCCCAGGGACTGTTGGACTCTTGAATTACCCCTAGTTCCAACATCTCTTGCATCTCCTCCCTCAGAGTCTGTTTGACTCTCTCAGGCAGCCTATAAGGAGCCTGCCTAATAGGCCTTTGGGGTCCTGTATCCACCTAGTGCTGCACCAGGTGGGTCCACCCTGGTTTCCCACTGAACATATCCCCAAACTCCTGTAACACTGCTCAGATTACTCGAACTTGGGTAGGAGATAGCTGCTAGGACATTGCTACTCCTTCCACTGAAGTGTCAGTCCAAATCTCATTGAGTAGATCAGTCATCAGATCTCCCTCAGACTCCTCCTGCAATCCACTGCAAATGCTCAGCACAAGGGCCTCCCTATCATGGTAAGGTTTCATCATGTTAACATGGTACAATTTGTGCCCCTGCCTCATGCCTAGCAGTTCTAGCATGTAATTAACATCACTTACCTTTCTTACCACTTTGTAGGGTCCTTCCCAAGCTGCTTGCAGCTTGTTGTGTCTGACTGGAATAAGAACCATTACCTGCTGCCCTACAGCATACTCTCTAGCTCGAGCATTCCTGTCATACCATACCTTTTTCTGTTGTTGGGCTTCTGCCAGATTCTCCTGAACCAAGTCCATGAGTTCCCTGAGCCTTGTCCTGAGGTTTAGGACATATGCCACAACAGACTCCTTGTGAGGTTCACACTTACCTTCCCACTCATCACAAAATAAATCTAGAGGTCTGCTCACCCTATGCCCATACAACAACTCAAAGGGTGAAATACCTGTGGATTCCTGGGGAACCTCTCCATACGCAAACAACACATGGGGCAAATATTTGAACCACTCCCTCTTAAACTGGTCTGCAAATGCCCGCAGCATGGACTTGATTGTAGAGCTTAACCTCTTAACCAGACCATTAGTCTGGGGATGGTAGGGGGTGGTCTACAGGTGCTTCACCCCACAGTACTTCCAGACACAAGCCAACAGGTCTGACATGAAATTGGCACCTCTGTCAGTCAGTATTTCTTTTGGGAAACCTACCCTGCTGAAAATCTCTAACAAAGCATTTGCCACCTTTTCTGCCTCAATGAAGGACAGAGCCACTGCCTCAGGGAATCTTGTAGCATAATCTACTACCACCAGGTCATACTTCTTCCCTGTGGAACTCTGTGTATTCAGAGGCCCCACAATATCCATATCTACGCTCTGAAATGACTCCTTAATCACAGGAAAGGGCATCAAAGGAGCTTTCATCTTGTCTCCTGCCTTGCCTACCTTTTGGCACTACTCACAGGTCCTGCAGTACCCTGTCACATCTCTGGAAATTCCAGGTCAATAGAAGTTCTGCATAATACACCTCTTTGTACGTTTTATGCCCATATGACCTGCAAAGGGAATATCAATGGCTATGGCTAGAAGCACCAAATGATAGGCTCTAGGCACTACCAACTGCTGTACCCTCTCACCTTCTAGCTCTCCCTCAGGGGTCCACTCTCTATACAGTAACCCTTTGTCCCAGTATACAGATTCCCCCTTCCCTTGAGATTCAGGTGCCTCACTAGCTACCTGCCTCATGCCTTGTAATGTAGGGTTTGAGAACTGAGCCTATCTCAACTCTCTCTTTGTAACCCTTCCCAGCTCCCCTTCCACAGGAAGTCTGGCATCCTCTGACATTGCTGCCTCAGTGTCAGCCTGGGTACTACTACTCACCTCTACCTTTGCAGTCACTCTATCCAAGGGAACATCAGTACCCACAAACAGCTGTGGCTCACCTTCAGCCTCACTGCTATAGGGTATCTCCCTCCCTGAAGCACCTGCCTCACCAGTCCTGGCTGCAAGTATGTGGTCTGTCTGGGTCTCCCCCCAGGCTACCAGACTCACATACTTGTTTCCAAACCTGACTGCATTCAATTGCATGAGCACATGGTACTGCATTATCAAAAGCATTCCCTATCAGGACATCTGCAGGGATATCCTCAAACACACCTACTTGCTGATTTCCTTTTCCACCCTCCCAGTCAAGGTGAACTCTAGCCCAAGTTATTTGGAATGGGGTCCCTCCTAAAGCTCTGATTGGAGTAGACTGCCCAGGCAAGTAGTGCTCCTCTGTAACCATTGCAGGCTTTACAATGGTTATGTCAGAGGCTGTCTCTCTCTTGGCAATGACCTCTTTGCCATTCACTATAATAGGCTTTAACCTCTTGTGGTAGTTTGGTACCCTTGTTGTCCGAAGATAACCTACTATTGGCATTTGGTCTTTCCCACTTACTGGCTCCTTCACCTTTTGTTCCCCAGCTTGCATCCATGGACATCTGTATGCCACATGGCCCCACTGGTTGCATTCAAAACATTTAACCCTGGGTTCTGGACATGTACCTGGACCAGTGGCTTCCGCTGCTACTGGCAGATTCTGTTGGGGCAGTCTGGGCTGCCCACCATGGGTTACTTTAGACCCATGAGCAGTACTGGGGGTCCCCTTCCTGTGCATGGATGCCCTGCTTGCTAGGTATAGGTCTCCATTCTTCCCCAACTCATCTGAAGTAGCACATTGTCTATCAGCTAACCATATCCTCATGTCCTCAGGCAACGTGCTAAGGGCTTGTTTCCTCACTAAAATGTCTGCCAGCCCTTCAAAAGTGGTGGCCTTATATCTACTCACCCAGCTATGAAAATAAGTGCTCAGTTTAGCAATATATTCACACACACTTTCATCTGCCTTGCATCTATGGTCACAAAACCTTTTCCTATATGTTTCAGGTGTTAGCTTAAAACATTCTAACAAGCAGTTATTAACAGTTGTATAATCAAAACATTCCTGATCAGAAATTATAGACAACACAGTTACAGCTTTACCATGGAGTAAGGGGGGGGGGGTCAGGATCCATACCCAAAGCATTTGGTCAACATCCTACTGTTTACATACCCTCTCAAGCATATGAATGAAAATGATCCCTCTCTGTAAACTGCAGAAGACATTTACTGACCTTTTGTGCTTCTGGGGTCCAGTTATTCCCTTCCCCATTACTTCCATTACTCTGGCAAAGAGTCAGCATCTCCTTTTCGTGCTGCCTCTGCCTTTCATTTACCTCAGCTTCCAGGCATAGCAGTTTCTCATTCTCCTCAGCTTGCAACCATCACAGTTTCTCATTGTCCTCTCTCTCTAGATACCTCAGTCTCTCAGCTGCTTCTATTTCTAAATGCCTGGCCTCCAACTCAAGTCTCTTTAGCTCCCGATGGATTTTTAAGTCCTCTGCAGAAAGGTTGAGCTGTCCATTCTCCGAGTGTGGCACATCTCCACTGCTAGTCTGATCATCCTCCTGGTTGCTGTTTTCAGATGCAGTTGTGACCAATGCTGCAATCATGTCTGCCTTGGTCAGGTTTCCATGCCCCAGTTCCATAACCTGGAACATCTCAGCCAGCTGGCTCCTTGTCAGCTTTCCGTACTCCTCTGCTCACATGCTTGCCTGCTCTCCCTGACTAACTAAGCTAACAAAATAAAACAACTGTGATATGAACTCTGAGTATTCACTGCATGGCTGTAGAGTACAAAACACCTTCAGTGATCACTGTACACAAGCTACAGGAATTCACTCTATCCACATCTCTAAGCCAATTAGTATTTGCCAACCAATTAATAGGTGGTGTGGATATGCCACCAATATGTGATGCCCGAGCACTGGCCCAGCAATCAAGGAGCCTCAATCCTCACCACTAACACCAGTGAGGGGCGTCCATATAGGGAAAGGATAATAAAAACACACAATAAAGTACAATTTCCCTTAAGAGCACACAGAGATCATAGTCAGTCTGGGGCTGGTTTCTCCCTTTCTCTCCAGGTCACCAATAAGACTCATCACTGGCACAGCTATAGGGTCCAGATCTCAGCCTAGTGGGCAAGCTAAAACTTCCAGCACCCTCTCTGTCCAACCAGTGCTTCATGTCCCTGCCCAAGTAGCTGACACACACACACACTGAGATAGGAGTTATATACAACCACACAGACCCTCCTGGGGAAGGCTGGCACAGGTTCTCCAGCTGTGCCCCTTTTACCTAGACTATAGAGTAGAAATCACTGCCACCACCCACTAATATTTATTAGCTACCAAAAGGCCTTTATGAAGGGGTGCCCAATTATACTGTGCAATATTATCCAAATGGTAAGTGCAACTGAATAGTCAAGGCTTATTTGGAGTGGCTTTGTACAATATCACTATATATATGCAATGTACTCTTAGCTTAAATTATCTGTATACAAAACAGCCACAGTTGAAAGGTTTAAAAATATTTAATAAAAACACCAGACAATACTTCTTACTACACAGTGCTAGTCAAGAGTTCAGAGATCACAGAGAAATACTTAAAATACAATAGAACTGTCTGACATCAGTACAGAAAAAAAACTAATCTAATCGTCCTATTTCCTAGCTATATCTAAGAGAGAAAACATTTCTAAAATCAACATACATATAGAACACAGGCAGAGTGCTGGTGAGTTGGATGTTCTCAAGACAAATGCTAACAGACTCTCATTCCTTCTGCCCTTAAATTGATAACAGTAATACTGATTCATTTCAGATTACATCATTTCTTTCTGGTTCCCAGACTAACAGAAACTCAGAGGTTAATAGCACTTTTGATCTTGCAGCTGGTCAGGAAGCCAGAGCAATAAAATAAATTATACATGTAAATTCTAGGCATTAACTCTGGCCACAAAACAATAGGCAGAATGTCTCCCTCTAGACATCTCGGCTCTGAATTTTAGATCAAATAATTTCACAATGCTTGACTTATCAGCTTTCTTACAGCAGAGTGCACCGTTGTTACATTTTCTTAGTTCAACATCAAATACAGTCTTTTCACATTTAAGAGAACAAGTCTATGGCTTACATTAATATTTACAAATGACAGAATTATCTACAAATTCTACCTTGCTAGGCTGGCAGCCTTCACTTATCTTCACAACATGTGCCAAACTACCACCCTTCTTGTCTGTCTGTACAGAAGTGGGGTCTCCAGTTTTCCAGTACTAATCCTTCTCATCAGCTGCACAGCCACAGTCATTCCTTGGGCATCGTCCTGAAGCCAACTCCCATGCTTTGTGTACCAGCATTTCATGCCATTCTGTGCTTTGTAAAAATCTAAGCTGCACATGTGCAGCTGTCAGATTCATCTGACAAGAACATCCTGCTATTTAACAATGCTGCCTTGGGTTCTATGTCTAGCTTAGACTGGTACACTGAATAACTTCTTCAGAACTAATTACTTGATTTTTCCTACCACTGAGGCCAAACTGTCTGGTAAAGTTTCCCAAGTCTGTGTTGCTTTTCAGATCATCCATGTTCCTTCAGTTTCACTTTAATAAATTTAGTACAAATTCAATATGCTTCAGCTTGGCACAAGAAAGGGGGACAAAGCCAGTTCTTCCAAATACATGTTAAAATGATAAGCATATATTTTTAGTAAAGGTCTCCAGATGGCATTTTTTCCAGTGTGTATGTGTTGCTACATGGCTGTGGAAATTGTGCAGAAAACATTTTCAAACACACAGCAAAACCTGTTTTAAGTTCAATAAATAACAGTTGGTGTATTTGCACAAATGTAGTGCAATTTGGGGTTTAAAGCCAGATCCAGAAATCTATGACAAAATGTGACTTGGAAAGTGAGAAATTAATCAGTTAGAAGCTAAAATTTCAATAGTTTATGCCTCCGTTCAAATGATGTGGGTATTCGTGGTTTTGTTAATCTCTATCTTGCTGTGCACTGCAATCCTCATATATGTTAGTGCCCTCCACTCTTCTTGTATTTGAAACAAATGCAGAATTCAAACTTACAGGGTTCAGATTTCAGGAATTCAAGTCATGAGCACAGAGTAGGGTCTAAAGGTGAAGTTGTACGAAGGTCAAAGTACGTGTCTACGTTAGAACAAAGGTGAGAGACAGACAACTAAGGAGGGCAAAGAGAAAGTCATAGAAGAGAAACTATCAGACAAGTCAAGGAAATCAACAATTGCCAAATGAAACAAAGAATAAAAGGAAACAACCTGAGGCTAGAAAGGGAACAACTCAAGGACCATGTAAGGCAGAGCTTGCTTTCTACACAAAGTAACATATACACTACTTGTCTTCCATTTGGAGGTTGTGTATTCAGAAAGGTTAAGCATTCAAAAATCCATGTAAAAAGACATAAGGAACTTCTAATAAGGGGGATATGAATGTAAGACTCTTAGTGAACCAGCTGCACATTGAGGAGGCAGAAGTGTGGTGAGTAAGCACTACCTACTTGTCAAAGTGTTGGAATTCAGTTTTGATGGGGGATAGCAGAACACTGCACATGGTACCCGATACATGATGGCATGGGCAAGGAAATGAGTATGCCAAACAGAACCAACAAGGAACCTTCATCTGCTGAATTGTTCTGTATTTTTGTGTTAAATTTCATCAAGGAACACTCCCTAACCACACTGATTTATCAGACGTTTCTAATGTTTGCCAAACTTTACTTCATTCTTGGTAGCTGTTTGTTGCTTACAATAATCCTTTTCCTCCAGACCTATCTCCCACCTCCACTAACAGAGCTGCACTTCTAAATTTCAGTCATCTAACAGCGTTACTTTTATCTGACTTTCATATGTTCAATACCAGTACAATTACATGATGTCCACTA
Organism: Protopterus annectens; assembly: GCF_019279795.1. NCBI lineage: Eukaryota > Metazoa > Chordata > Ceratodontiformes > Protopteridae > Protopterus > Protopterus annectens. Next base: position 437,365,250 of record NC_056747.1, on the reverse strand, counting down.
ATCTTGATTGCTTATCTCATCAGCTACTAAATTCAACGTTGACATCAACATGCAACAGTTTTCCTTTCTATAATGTTTATATTCTTGCTGTTATAAGCTATCCTGTGGTGAATAAGTCATCCCAAACCACTTCAGATCTGTGCCAGTTAAATTGAGACCATCAAAACCAGTCACTTCTCACCTTTACCTGATTTCCTGACACTTTTGCATCTATTATCCAAGAGAAAAACAGTTCCTCTCTACCCCAATGAATCACTTCAGACATCAACATGCAACAGTTCCCTGTTCTATAATGTTTATATTCTTGCCGTTATAAGCTATCCTGTGGTGAATAAGTCATCCCAAACCACTTCAGATCTGTGCCAGTTAAACTGAGACCATCAAAACCAGTAACTTCTCACCTTCACCTGATTTCCTGACACTTTTGCATCTATTATCCAAGAGATAAACAGTTCCTCTTTACCCCAATGAATCACTTCAGTCAATTCCTAATGCCTGATGTGTACCTTCCCTTAAGCTCCTTAACAGTCAGTTGTTTTACTTAGTGTCTGTTGGTGTTACATTGTATAATAAGTCGAGTTTATATACTGCAGCCAGCCACAGGCATATCAAAGTGAGGAAGTGGACTTTTACCAAAACTGGTTAAACATAAGCTCTCAACAGCATCAGAGATATATATATATATATATATATATATATATATATATATATATATATATATATATATATATAGTTATGCTGGGTAATTAATTCTCAAAGTACCTATATAAACACAAAATAATAAAATAGATATTCCAAATAGCCACCACTAATTATTCGTTAAAAAGGGCATCATGACCATCAGTCATGTCAAATTACAATTCCCAAATAAAATATAAGCAGCAACAATTTATGTATATATTTATGTTTAAGTTGACACTACTACTATATTTAAAGGCAGGCTACAATACCAAATAAAAGGCTTGCCATCCACCGTTTAACACTTTATATTACAGAAATGGTACATTTATGTCAGAATGATTATGCCATACTGGAACTACTAAATTTTAAAATTTAAAAATTGCCCTTGCTGGTATTTTTTTTTGCTCCTTACACTCAAGTTGGTTTAGTCTGAACAAAAAAATAGTGCAGCAACTGTGAGTTCAAGAACTTCTATTACAGGCATATATTGCACAACAGACACAGTATTGATAAATATGATTAATAAAACTGTATTATAGTCTTCTTTATATGAATTTTGGAGAGATATGAAGTAAAATTAACAAAAAGGATAAAAAAAGTAACATCCAGTTCAAAAAAATGCACATACATTCATGCACCTGCAGTTCAGCAATTAAATAAATTAAAAAAAAACACAATTAAGCAGATGGTCAAAACTACTACACTGTTCATAACATCTTAACTACATCTCAATTACAATAAATGCTGCTGGAATGACTAGTGATAACTTACATTAGTACCAGGGGCCTGTGCAGTGTGACTCATGCAATGCATTGTTGTGACTGCAGTGTTCATCTTCACCATATGTAAAATGAGTTCACTCTCTCAACAGCAGTTGAATCATATTGCTGACTTTCCTTTAGCAAGAAGCTTAGTTTCTGATTACAGACCACAGGGATTCAGGTATGAAAACAGCATATGCATACAAAATTGTTTTTTTAGAGTCTGTTAGCTTTACATCTAAATAAATTTCTCTTGAAAGCAAACTTCGCTGCACTAAAGGTTGCCCTTTATTGAAAAAAAAAAAAAGTAAATATTTAGTCAGTTTTAACTTCATTCTTTAACAAGCTGAATAGCCCTTGTATATAGGGATCCTTCAATTATAACTACTGCTTACAGAAAAAGTCAGTATTTGCCTACAAATTTAATTCAGAAGGAACTATTCTTATAAAACATCTTTTAATGTGTAAATATGAATAAATGCACAAAGGAATTCTATACAGAAAATTTCCTTTGCAAGCATTGAGCCACATTACTGTTTACCAAGTCCAAAAACAGCCTCCAAAATGAGTGGTACAAGAAAAATAGACATTCCTTATGCTATGATGGGCCTCATCATAGCTGTGGGCAGTCTATTACCTAGTAATGCCCACACATGCTTGTGAAATAATGTTTGCATGCCAGATGGTAAAGAAAAATACAGCATTCTAGTGCATTTTAAATGATTTCTTGTACTCCTTTCTGAGGGAAAGGGGATCGCTTCTGGGATGTTTGCCAGCATCTGGTGCTAAGGAGGAACAGTGGCCATTTGAAATGATAGGAATTTAAACTTTTCATATTATAGCAATAACCCATAGCTGGGCGTGGGTAATGCTGGATTTACCCATGGTTGGTTTGGTCAAAAGGGCAAAGCCTGAGATTTAAATGTAAAATAGAACTGACATCACAACACTTGTCTCTATATTGTTAACTTACTGCCTTAGTTGAACCCTGCTGAAAAGTCTGTTTTGAAAAATAGTTTAACCTTTATACGATCAAGAAGAGAAAGTGCAGACAATTATGGCACTCAAAGGGTGTACTAGGAAACAACTTAAGTATTCTCATCAAAAATGGTTACTGTTAAAATGTTCTGTTGGCTCAGATGCAATGACTTATTATCTTGTTTTATTTTTTTCATAGCACACTAAGTTCGTAGGAACTACGGTGGTGGTGCTGCAGTAGCGTTGTCGCCTCATAGCAAGACGTTGTCCCTTCGATTCTCAGCTAAAGCGTCTTGTGTGTAGAGGCATGCGTGAATGGGCGTGCCTTCATTGAAGGTTGTGCATCAGGGCTGGTAACCCGGTACGTAAAAATCCACTACCGATCATTAGCGGACCGGAGTTCCGCTGTGGCGACCCCCTAACCGGGAAAAGCTGAAAGACACAAACAAACAAACACTAAGTTCGTAGGAGTTGGGATTTCTTTGTACTATATAAAGATCATTAAAATAAAGTGTCAAAATGTGTGTGTGTGTGAACTGGAAAGTGACTGGAAAGTGACTGAACAGCAAATGTAGACTTACTTTATAGTACTCAATTTAAAAGTCACTGTGTGAGATCACATTTTCAAATGTGTCTGTACTACACAAATGAGTAACAAGTAAGGGGTGGTATAGCAGGGATGTTGAAAATTTGAGTCAAAGACTACAAACTGGAAAATTTACTAGCTTTCACATAAGCTCCATACTAGCAATTATTATTAATTTTATAAATTTGTGCTTATTTATTTATGTATTGATATTTAAATCAGGATGTCCATTTGAACAAATGTTCATTTTCAGTGGTAGTGGTGTGTGGGTGAAGACAACATTTTAAAAAAGTGCATATTCACTATACAAAAAAAGTGCATATTCACATTACAAAATAGCAAATACTACCTACTCATAGCTTGCAATGTCCTAATCACCACTTGGAGGTGAACTAGTGTGCAATATTTATAATCCACATAGCAAACTACTATGATTTTGCATTTATGCTGCCTGTGTCCATCCAGTACTGCTGTATTCATATTAGTGAGATTTCTAGAGTGATACATTAAGGCACAGCTGTTTGATACAGACCAAGGTTAAAGTCTGAGAAGGAGCTTTTTATACAGTTGTTTACAAAACTGATAATATGGTATATTAGTAACTCCTATCGGAATTTCTAAGAAATGTTGCTGGACTCTAAGTTCCATCTTGTAGAAAGATGGATACAAAACAGGGAATCTCCACTGTGGCCAAAACTTCTTCACTGCAACAACTTGTCACATGCAACTTTGGAAGCTCCAGCAGCAGAATGCCATTTAAGAAGATATTGTTTGGGTACATTTTTGAGGGGTTGACAAGTTACTTCAAGAGAAGCTTGACAGATGTTTACTCTTGAATGGCACTCACTATATGTCTAAGTAATAGCAGAGGTGTCCCTGGTGGTACTTCTAGTCTAAATGCATCAGTTTTTAATAGATATTCTCTAGCTTTCTTGTATTTTCATCTGACAAAACAGTGAATCTAATGCATATGTAGACAATATCATTTTGGCTGAACTTTCAGAGAACTTCACTTAGGGTCCAGTCTCATGAAACATGGCACTCTTGCTATAAAGTTATGTATTACATTATTTTTCATGATGGACCTGTACGTTTAAATTTGCATTGTTCATGACATAAGGCCCCACAAAATAATGGAAAATGGCAGATTTATCATGTGTTTATATCTAGCCTCGAAAGAAAAGTATGCTTTTTGATTCTAGGAGAGGAAACCATTGCATCACTAGATGCTATTTATGGCCAGAGAGGTGGGGATGAAGGGGGTGGGGTAAAAAGGTTAACTCTGAATCTGCTCCAACTGGCACAGTAAAGGGCTTGGAGGGAAAAATACAGTGAGAGATGTAGAAGACTTTTTAAATTCTAGAAAAAAATGCACCTGTGGTTTGTGAAGATTATCAAAGCTGTAGGACTAACGAGAAAAAAACTGCCAGTGTAGAACTCAAGACCAGTTACCTGCAACCTTCTTTGTGATGTATAAGCATAAACAATATCATGAAATCACAAATTAATCATTCTTTCTATTGTCAACCCCCCAACTTGCTAATGTAAATTAGAAACATGTTTTTTATAATTTGTAGTGCTTGCATGTAAGTGTACAAGAAGAGGTAGTCATGTTGCCAAAAGGTCAGATGACATATCATTACAGGGTGCACAGGTATAACGATGACATATTACAGGATGCACAGGTGTAACACTTCTGCTTTACAGTGACTCATTCCTCAGTTCATTTTGGGTTGTGGGGGGGGGGTCTTTTGTGTGGAGTCTGCATGTCTTCCCTGTGTCAAAATTGGTTTATGCTAGTCTTAAGCAATAATTCAATAAAAAATGGTTTATGCTGGATAATCCAGTTTCCTCCAAAATCCCAAAGACATGCCATTAGGTGAATTGTTGACCCACGAATTTAAGTTGCCTGCTGGTGTGCATCTGTGTTTCTTGTGATATGCTAGTGATTCATCAAAGACCTAGTAATCCATCATAGATCTCTTCTGTTTGGCACCTACATCCCTGAAGAAAAAAGCTAATACCAAAGGGCTTTGACTAAGTTTGCAGATGACTGTAAGTTAGGAGCAGTCACTGAATTTCCAAATGACTTACCCATTCTGTAGGTAGGTCTGTCCCAAATAAACAACTAGTGCCAAAATCATGGCCTGAAACAAAATGCCAAAAAATGCACTACTGTATCCTTTGGGAAGTCTTCTACCATGGGGTACTGCCACATTGACAATATGGCCCCAAGAATTTACCCAGTTTAGGATCTGGGAATTTATGTGGACAGTGACCCAACTTTCGACCTACATGTGCCCATTGTTATAAAAATGTCCTCCTATACTGCACACCTTATAAACAAAGGCATTGCATCTAGATCTAGGAAAAGTTATCTCCTTTTACTCAGCCCTCATTAGGCCAGTCATTGAAAATAATGTCCCGTTTGGCATACATCTGTCTAGACACATGCAACAACTAGAATGCCCACAGAGGTACCTTATTAAATGGATACAAGGCTTAAACTATATATCCTACATGGATCGACTCACAGCCCTGTCACCATACTCAGTATCATATAGACTGCTAAGAGGTGACCTGTGTCCGGCATACAAGGTATCCACTGATCCAATAGTGGTTAATGTACTGCACATTAGCAATATACTTCTCAACCTCTTAGCACAAGAAATCTGGACAAAATCAAATATAATGGGATGACAATCTTTAAATAAATATTTCTCTTATAAACTTAGAAAGATGCAAGAATAAAGGCTTTGTTTTACCATGCATTTTTTTGAAGGATATAAAGTTTGAAACTTAAGTCTGTCATTGTTTAGTGAATTCATTCCTCACTGATTTGCTAGAAAATCACAAATTATTTGAGGAACAGACCAAAACTATTTATTTATTTATATTTATTTATTTATTTAACATTTGTTAACTGGTAGAGTCTGACTTGGAACAAAGTCAATTTTCAGCAGAGGTCCGGGGAGAAATGCACCAGATGCTTGCCTTTGTAACTATTTAAATAGGAGGCAAAAATCTGGACATTTTAGGAAAATCTGGACAGTTGAGAGCTATGGTCAGCAAGTCAAACAGCATCAGAAATGTTCAGTCTAGAATTCTAAACCTTTTCTGCAACATCAAAAAAAAATGATTTGGAGAGGCAGGTTTATCTTGCAGAGGATACCACTACTCTCTGACCACATAAAACAAAGTTCATTCTCTGCCTATATTCAAGTGCAACTTGGATCTATGGATGGGAAACAGAAAATTCACCTCAGACTGCCCCCTGTACTACTAATGGACATAGGCATATCCTAAATGCTTTTCTCCATGCATTGGTCTCCTCAAATTATCTATAGTATGATCCCAGTTATTCTCATTAGGGGTAATACAAGACTATTGACCATGGGATGGGGAAGGCAAATGTAACACCAAATGGGATAAGTTTAATTCAAGCACCAAAAGGAAATTGGCTAGGCTTAAAATGGCCCGCAAGGGCAGCTAGTCTGGTACTTACCTATGAACTAAGATTCACTCTAGCTCTTTTGCAACCACTGCAAGGATGAAAACAGACTCAAGGAATGAACAAATAACGAATACCTCTGTACAACTTGAATTCAAAAAATGAGACAGGAATTTTAAAGAAGAGGGTATTGTTTAGAAAAAGTAAAGGAGTACTGAGAGCAGAACACCTTAAGTTGTAATTGGGTACGTATTCTGCATAGGCTGATATTGCTTTGCAAAGCTAAACAATGCAATCTGTCTGACTCTGCTTTGTCCTTTTTAAAGCTTTATGGAAAAGGTCAAGCAGTTATAATGTGGTTACGGAGCATCACTGAAAATACATTTAAGACTGGTTTCCTTCATTTTTTGGTTTCCTTCATTTTTCAGTTGTGTTGGGCAAAACTATCAGGATACCATCCATCCAGTTCCACAATAGTTTTGTACATCTACACTTTCCAATTCCAAAGACTCTCAAACTTTGTGAAACAAAGCAAAGCTTGTTTCACATGGCAAAACAATGTAATTGTACCGGACATGTTCTCATATTACAGAACATTGTTAAAATTGTATTGGGGAAATGAAGACACTGTCCAGCAGTGCTAAGATCTAAATTTATGAGCAATTTGTCTACAAAATGACCAAGGACTTTTATGGAGTATGTTAATTAAAAAGTAAACAGAAGTGCAAACTGAAAAAGGTATAAACACAATTCAACTATTTGTAGTAAAGCTAAAATGAACTACAAAAATAAATATTATCTGATCGGACTCCAATGGACCTGTTGCAGAACAAACAGCATCAGAAATACCCTATCTGGTGGCATAAACATGGTCTGCTACATAAATGGGGCATGTTGAAGGGACAGGTATGTATTGTAGTGACTACCACTTTTTTGGAACAGGTGGCCCATCTATGTGAAACAGAGTTCTTCCCTAACCCCATTCAAGCATTATTTGGAGCACTGGATAGGGAGTCAGAAATTTACCCCTGATCTGGCACTTATGTCTTAAGTTAAGAGATACAGACTTTAAATTCTTGCAACCTACGCCTTCATATATCCCCTTAAAATAACCCTACAGTATCAAAAATTGTCAGATCCACTACTGGATCACCTATGAGCCTATCAAGCACTTCAAGAAAGTATATTACCCTCATTAACATACAATCCCACAACTGTGTGCTTGCTGAGAGAAAACCTAGAAGTTTCAAAGGGAACCTTTAACTAGGCAGTAAATCACTGCAATGCAATGTCTGTTGTGGGTTATTATATAAATCCAAAGGCTCTAGACCAGTTTAACTACCATGGTTAACTAATGAAAAGTTATACGTATAAATTTGTTAGTTTATCAAAATCAAGCCAGAATGTATAAAAATAAACTACTATGCAATTTGTTCTATAACTATAACATATCTACATTGATTATAGACTAATAAAACTCTAACAAATGTATTTTAATACTGCTTTTGGGCAAAAGCGGAGATACAGATATAGACTTATTTTTCATATTTCTTACCCATTTAGTCCCAACAATGATATGCAAAATAGGACACTGTATAGGTTTCATGTCCCCACCTTGTCAGAGGTCTGTTCCTTAACTCCTCTGAACATCTATGCAAGCATGTCTGCTCCAGTGCCTCTGGCCCTCTCCAAAACTCTGGCAAACAATCCAAAAACCCCAAACCTTCATTAAAGAAGTGGTACCCCCAGTCTCCTCCTTTTTAATGCTGGCTACCTAGCTCTTAAGCTACAAGCTGAACTTATGTTAGTAGTATAATGTATGGAAACTGCCAATTTTCAACAGCTGGCTAAACAAGTGCATTTATTAATGCTCCCTGCCTGAACAGCTACAACTGGTGAAATCTGTAGAGGCTTAAGAATATGGATCTCGGCCATCAGGTGATATCAGTACATGAGTATGGTCCAGAATTTATAAATTATATACCATCTTCCAGAAGGACAGTACATAGGCCCAAACCCTGAACAATGAACGTTTCTGTATATCATGACTTTTCAAAACTGAAAAAAGGAAATCTATCATCACAGACTTAAGCAAAAATATCAGCCAACTAGGTATTCTGAAAGAAAAAACAAACCACTTAACTATAAACTTAAGATTGCAAATATAGCTTTTCTTAATTTAATTTCTTGCACATCTCATTACCTATTTTTTTTAAATGTGCAAACCATGGTGTATGGTGTGACAGTGAAGGATATCTGCTTTCCCACTTGGCGAAAGCCTTGGGTACATTTCTAACGTTTGCTGGGCAGAATGCATTTGTTAAGTAGTACACATTTCAATTGTCAAATGCAGTTGGTCACCTGTACTATTCATTCATAGGTAGATACTAGGCTAACTGTTCTTCTGGGCCATTTTAAGCTTAGCCAATTTTCCAAAAGTAAGAATAAACCCTGTACCTTGTGTCTGAGAGGTAAACACATTAACCATTATTCCAACTGATCCCCTCATGTGTTTATGTTTTGTTCTGTTGCATATCTGAAAATATAATAAGGAATTCTATTGCACACATCAGCTGCTATAGTTTTGTTTGTGTACCACATACTCAAGGTGCAAATTCTACTAACCCTCTGTCAATAGTAGCCCGTAGCTGTTAAATATTAATGTTGAGACATTTTGCATACAAATACAATTCCTAAATGTTTTCAAAGCATCAGGTGTCCCCTTTCTCTAATTCAGTGAACTAAAATTCTGTCACAGCCTGCCAACTGCACCCTTCCTTTTAGTATACTCTACTAAATACATTAACAAAAAAGAATGTGGTTACACTGACGGTGTCTTCTCTGTCTTTTGTTTCATTACACACGATTCATTAAAAAAATAAAATTCCTTGTTCTTTTTGAGCTGGAGAGTTTGCATATCCATGCAGGTCTTGTGATACACACAAAGAACCATGTAATGGATCTGCCACGACAGATGGTGAAGGCAGCACTCCCTTAATTGTCTTGAACCAATGATATACTTTTCTGGGTGAACTAGGAATGAGTGCTTCATGAAAGTCCACTGAAAAATTATGCATCCATCCAGAATGCTTGAACTAAAAAAAGAAGCTTAACAAAGCTACATAAAACAAATGTGCAACAATGCAAGTCTGCCCTAAAATGACATACACACACCATCTTGTGCTGTTTCAGCTAGTTGAAAACTTTGTGATCGAATTATTGTTATGAAGCTTGGACAAACATTGTGTGTGCCTTCTGTGAAGGTTGGCTGCCAGACTGGCAATTGTACACTGTAAAAACTCCACTGCCAATCAATCTGAGGACCAGTGGTCTGCTGTGGTCACACCTAAAGGGAGAATCTGAAAGAAAGATTTACTACCATAACTCACCTGTCATGAGTGCGGCTGTACTTTTCTGTTGTGATTCAGTTTCAAAAACTTGAATGGGCAGAAACAGCAAACACCTCACAGTTCCACTGGTATACCTAACAAGAAAGACAAAAATAATCAGTGAAAATATATACAGAAACTATGGAAATGTCAACAGATTATATTCTGAGTTCATCATCCCAACATTCTAGGTTCAGGTCTAAATCATTTCATTTTCAGAAATGCAGAAAATGGTATCAAAAAGCAATTTAGCAGCATGTTACTTTTTAGTATGTTTAGCAATTTACTGCATAATCTGCTTCAAAAATCCCTAAAATACAAGTTATCATCTTTCTGTCTTTGTACTAAACACAAGTGTACTGTGAAATATTGTTTTCCAACTTAGCAGTTTAAATAAGGACCATTTTTCCTCTCTGCAATATGGTCTTAACTCAAATAAAACCATCCCCGTACAAAACAGTGTATAAATAATAGTTCAATGTGTTGATCATGTAGTAAGAATGCAGGGGTGCAGATGATGCAGCAACTGAGTCTCAGCTGCATCTTGTTGCTTAAATTTAATTTACAGGAAGAATTTGGTTGCCCACCCAGTAAACCAAAATCTTTTTTACAATGGCTACCCAGGAAGAAAACCACCACAGAGAAATGCAAGCATCTAAGATATACAGTATAAAATAAATGCACTTGTGCTTAAAAGACATTAGATGATGTTAATACCTGTCCATCATTATATGGTAATGCCACCACGGTTTTTGTCTTTTATATACACTTGTTTGCAAGTGCTACTAGAGAAATAAGCCAACATCTGATAAATCATTTCATGATTTAAAGTGCTACAAATTATGTCCTCACATTTCAAACAAATGTTCACATCTCTGTAACCATAGGGGTTATGAAAGAAGTATAACTGACAAACTATTTTTATAGTAGTAGTATTCTTTCAGTTCGAGGTCTTAACCTCATTTTATAAATCACAGTAACTATTGCGCTGTAATATTTTGTAAACAACTTCCAATATTTCAGCAACCACTGAAGTTACACACATGCTGTCAGCAGTATTTTATTCACCTAGTTGAGGGCTTTCGTATGAGGCTAAGGAGTTCTGCCTGTGTTATTTGGTTGTCAAGATATTTAGAAAAACATGACAATTATATCTATATAAATCATCATCATAAAAACAACAGTTACCATTTCTTTACCAGCATTAGACAGAGGTCAGATATTAAGGCAGTTAAGTTTGGCACTGTGTAAGCTTTAAGATTAAATCTTTTAAAACCTTGTACATAGCATGGTTTTGGAATTATTAGTGGGGTACTGTGTGCATATGTGTGGTCCTTTCAGTATCTGCATTAATAGTAGTGCAGGTGGCATACTCTGTTGTATAGTTATTTACTCTGCACAGTATCTGCAGTAATAGTAGTGCAGGTGGCATATTCTGTTGTATAGTTATTTACTCTGCACAGTATCTGCAGTAATAGTAGTGCAGGTGGCATACTCTGTTGTATAGTTATTTACTCTGCACAGTATCTGCAGTAATAGTAGTGCAGGTGGCATACTCTGTTGTATAGTTATTTACTCTGCACAGTATCTGCAGTAATAGTAGTGCAGGTGGCATACTCTGTTGTATAGTTATTTACTCTGCACAGTATCTGCAGTAATAGTAGTACAGGTGGCATGCTCTGTTGTATAGTTATTTACTCTGCACAGTATCTGCAGTAATAGTAGTGCAGGTGGCATGCTCTGTTGTATAGTTATTTACTCTGCATAGTATCTGCAGTAATAGTAGTGCAGGTGTCATGCTCTGTTGTATAGTTATTTACTCTGCACAGTATCTGCAGTAATAGTAGTGCAGGTGGCATACTCTGTTGTATAGTTATTTACTCTGCACAGTATCTGCAGTAATAGTAGTGCAGGTGGCATGCTCTGTTGTATAGTTATTTACTCTGCACAGTACAGCACTTCATACTCATACAAATTCCATGGTAATGAAATGTTGATCTTTTTTTGAAATAATTATCAAATTGATAAAATAATTATCAAATACCAGATCAAATAGCCAAATTGTGGAACTCTACACCACATCCTCCAAAACACACCTGCACTTACCAATTTCAAACTACTATTTGAACATCTATCCAAACACTGGCATTGCTCCTGCACCAAACCTGACTGACAAGATATCTATAACTCTCTCAACACAATGTCCACTCCTTACCTCATTTTCTCCCTCTCCCCAGTGTTATTACTACTCAAATCTCTCTCTCTCTCTATATATATATATATATATATATATATATATATATATATATATATATATATATATATATATATATACATATATATATATATATATATATATATATATATATATATATATATACATATATATATATACATATATATATATATATATATATATATATATATATATGTGTGTGTGTGTGTGTGTGTGTGTGTGTGTGTATATGTGTATATAAAGGAAAACTCATTTGTTCACAACTATTTAATATGTACACAACACTAATTTTATTTTTCTCACACTGATCTTTAGTGAAATGCTTGTCTTTTTCTTTTTGAACCTGTGTCTACTAGAAAACTGTACTGAATACTTCTTTGTATAGACTAACCAGATGGTGTGTATTCTACATCATACTATATGCATACTAGTGTATTATCTAATTATTCTATTTTGCTTATATTTCTGTGGAACTTTTCTTCCTGGGCCTCCACTGAAAATGGGCTTCTGGCCCAGTCGGACTTCCCAGGTAAACAAATATAAATAAACTATGAATTGAAAAATCAAAATTGCAGTGCAGTTTAGCTGATCATTGTGGGGTGAGTTGTACTGCGAGGTTATTTACTGGGTCTATGTTCGACTACTGAATTTTAAAACCATTGAACTGCAAAAGAACAAATGTGAAACAGTGAGCCAGCAAAGCATCAAACACAGACAACTGAGAAAATAAATTCATTGAATGGCCATAGTCGGTCAACAACTAGGAAGTAATGAGACATACAAGGTAAGTGAAGGTAAGCCTTTTAAATTTGCCCTTTCCCCACTGTAGTGTGATCTCAGAGTTGGTACACATAGTTAGGGAGTGCACTCCCCCCACCTTGGTTGGTTGTGTGTGTGATGATAGCTGACCATGGCCATTCATTGTTTTTTTTTCACAGTTGCCAGTTTTCTAGGATTTTACAGTTGAATATTGTAACTTGGCTGATTCGCGTTTCAATGTTATTTATTTCAGTAACTGAACATAGACCCTTATTTACTATGAATACCAGCTTACGTTTAGGTTATACTTGGGCATTTGCAATTTTTGCAAGTTATATATTCTATTTGTATGAGCATAAACATGTAATAAGAGGTAATCTGTCAGTCAATACAAGTAGTGCATTCCTCCAGTGCTTAATAGACACAATAATTATAACTTTACTTACCACTTTCCCTTTTTTGGCCCTGGTGGAGCAGATTATCAGTTGCTTCTCCTCAATCATGGATGCTGGGGGGGGGGGGGGGGGTCACGCCTAACTTCACCCCTGGATCTAATCCAAAACCCTGCTATTGTCTCAGATCAGAGTGAGGTATCACATTGTAGCATCACCCTATACAGATGTTTTTATTTATGTGCCCTACCCATTATTCCACCCCAACATCTGACCAGCATGTCCTTGGTACTGTTAGCAGGAGGTTACTAGAGAATATTTTATGAGTAAGATGATGGTCTGCAGAGATTAAAGAAAAGCTTGCAAGTACGTATTAGTTGTTTTTCAGTCATATGCAGCTGGGGACTAGACAATGATGAGAGAGGAGAGAATACAAGTCAACACATTCTGCTAACTTTACAAGACAGTTGTGTCAGACAGCAGTCACTATGATCTGTTCACGTACATTAAAGACATTCGAGGATTACTACACTCATTTAGTGCTAACACTAGTGTGCTTAACTGTGGTCTTTTACTAGGAAGAGCTAGGCTGTGACCTAATTTCAAACAAGATTTCCTTTGTCCCTCCCATGTGTGGGGAGAGATCAGTGTTTCAGACAGTTTCTTTGGTGAAAGGCTTCATGCTAGGTGTTGAAAAGCTCATCCCCCAAGACACATTCTGATAATGTCTCTATAGAACAGTTAGCAACAGCCTCTACAGTAAATGGAAGGGAAATATGACTAACCAAAACGCAAACAGAGGCATCATTACAATTCAGAATGTGTTTTGTTATATGGGTTGCTAACAACTGGCCATGTGTTGCAATTGTCAGACTGGAAAAAAGCCAGTACATGTGTTTTTTTTTGTTTAAGATTCAAGTTTTCATATCTACATAAGTGTTTTCTTTTGTGTTTGACATGTATATATGTATACAAGTGCACAGTTGTACAACATTCACTTACCTAAAGGGTGGTTATCTATTTAAGAACATATATTCACTACTTTAAGTAACTTGTCACAGATAGTGGGAAAGATTCGTTTATCATAATGGTACATGTGCTGTTACTAACTTTTCCACAAATGCATAGTTATAAAAGGAGGAAGCTGTACAGATTCCAGTAATGAAATTCAATTAAAACTAGGATGCATACTTGCAATTTTTAAGCAGTGTCACTTCATCATAGAAGCACACATGTAAGCAAAAGATTTCCCCAACCATCATGTAACCATAAAGAAAAAAGAATTGCACCAAACTCTTCCTGCAAGGGCAGACTGTAATTTACATCAGTGGCATCTAATTTAAACCATGATACACCCTTGCAGAGGTTCTAAAATCTATTTCCTTCTCTTCAAGACTTCTTCCAAAGTACAATCAGGGTGTCATAAATGAGTTGCCACTTCTGTGGTATGTCTATTTTTAGTAGCTCATTTCTTTTGTAAATGTATACCATACCTTTACACTCATGTAGTAATGTAAATGTATACCATACATTTACACTAATGTAGTAATGTAAATGTATGCCATACCTTTACACTCATGTAGTAATGTAAATGTATGCCATACCTTTACACCCATGTAGTAATGTAAATGTATACCATACATTTACACTAATGTAGTAATGTAAATGTATGCCATACCTTTACACTCATGTAGTAATGTAAATGTATGCCATACCTTTACACCCATGTAGTATTGTAAATGTATGCCATACCTTTACACCCATGTAGTAATGTAAATGTATGCCATACCTTTACACTCATGTAGTAATGTAAATGTATACCATACATTTACACTCATGTAGTAATGTAAATGTATGCCATACCTTTACACTCATGTAGTAATGTAAATGTATGCCATACCTTTACACCCATGTAGTATTGTAAATGTATGCCATACCTTTACACCCATGTAGTAATGTAAATGTATGCCATACCTTTACACCCATGTAGTAAATGTAAATGTATGCCATACCTTTACACCCATGTAGTAATGTGAATGTATACCATACCTTTACACCCATGTAGTAATGTGAATGTATACCATACCTTTACACCCATGTAGTAATGTGAATGTATACCATACCTTTACACCCATGTAGTAATGTAAATGTATACCATACCTTTACACCCATGTAGTAATGTAAATGTATGCCATACCTTTACACCCATGTAGTAATGTAAATGTATACCATACCTTTACACCCATGTAGTAATGTAAATGTATACCATACCTTTACACCCATGTAGTAATGTAAATGTATACCATACCTTTACACCCATGTAGTAATGTAAATGTATACCATACCTTTACACCCATGTAGTAATGTAAATGTATACCATACCTTTACACCCATGTAGTAATGTAAATGTATACCATACCTTTACACCCATGTAGTAATGTAAATGTATACCATACCTTTACACCCATGTAGTAATGTAAATGTATACCATACCTTTACACCCATGTAGTAAGGAAAACTAGCAAGTGCACATGGACCTTTATGAAAAGAGATTGTGACATTTAATACTGCATTATCAGATGAAAAGTTACACATCTTTTCATATAATGTCAATGGCTTTCTGCTAGAAAAGTAGTGCCCTTCGTGGGATAACAAGCGACAAGTTTATTAGGATATTTATTTTGAAACTAGGAATAGTAAAAGAAAAGGAACTGGAATTACAAAGCCTAAATCCATACTGAAATGTGTTTATTGATGAAAATTATTTTCCATACAATACTGTATACTTGCTAATTACTTGTATACCTCTGTTTACTATACTCGTTATTTAATGTTGGAATTTTCTGGAGCTTTTCTGCCCAGGCCTCCACTGAAAAGGGACAGTTTTCTGTCCAAACTAGTAGAACAGATGTCAATGCCAAAGTTTTCTCAAATACAGAAATGGAAATGGATGGCAGTACCAAAACAATGATTTCTCCTAACAACAAGGGTGGTTGTGTCGCTCTTTTGATTCTGTGGCCAGGTCGTTATGAAGTACAAGTGTATATTGATGCTACTGATGGCTCAGTGCAGGATAAGCTGAAACGTCATACTTTGCCTCTGTCCTTGATGATTTCACAGAATATCCCCAGTTTTTCCTTATTTTGGTACATTTCTCATAAACTTGTGTTTTTTGGGCAGAGAGTTTCAGACTTTGTATCCTTCAGAAAATGCATGTTAATGTAAAACCATGTTCTTCCCTGATCACTGCTGCAATATTAATAACTAATGTGATATCCTGACAAGAATAGCTGAACATCCATCCAGCTTACCAAAGCCTGGCGCTGTACCCTAATTCCATATTTCCCATGTATTACCTTAGCCCAACAGAGGCTGTGGTACATAAACAATGTTGTTGTTGTGTCTTTTGGCTTTTCCTGGTTAGGGGTCACCACAGCGGAACTCCAGTCCACTAATGATTTGCAGTTGATTTTTACGTACCGAGTTGCCAGCCCTGATGCACAACCTTCAACAAAGGAATGCCCATTCACGCAGGTCTCCACGCAGAAGACGCTCTAGCTGAGAGTCGAACCAGACAGCGTATTACTGTGAGGCGACAATGCTACCGCAGCACCACCACTGCGGACTGCACATAAACGATGTATGGATACAAAATACCTCAGAAATTTCATGCCCCAAACAAACCACTGAAGCAGAAGTAGAGGCAACTATACACAGGGGTGCAAGTAAAAATAAAGAGGTTGAAAACACAAAAGAACCCACATTGGCCAAACTAAAAAGAAAGGTGGAATGTGGGATGGAAATGGAGATGAATGGAAGGAGTGAATCTAACTAACACATACAGACATGTGCACTTGCCACAATTATTTTAAGTACCTCACACATTAGTGCTGTAGTGTTTTGCTCATTAGTTTTATAATATGGATATAATACAATGCTGTCAATTCAAAGGCCAGGTAAAGACCCCAGCTAACATCTTCTGGATAACTAGTATATCAAAATTGCCTTTAGCCGTGGATATATAATCCAGCTTTTAAAGTCTAATAAATGTGTGTAATATAGCTCTGATTACACCCATACATAACAGTAGCTTATATCCCCAGAAGAAAGCTACTTAGTTATATAACCATGATGAAATGGGCCTTGATTGATGCTTGACGAGATTTTCCCACTAAGCCAACAAAAATCACTATAGATTGTAGGCCATTTGGAAATGTCTTTTTGTCCCTTTGTGTGCCTTGCTTATTGGGAGCAAAGGAAATGATGAACTGAGCAGGCTTTCTAAACTTTAGTCCTATGAATGTAAATAGGATGTTATCGTCTGGGTTTCATTAGGTGTAAGATATACTCACCAGCATTCTGAGGACAATGATTATGGTGAGTAAGCTAGAGCTTTTGTTTCAGTGGGATTCCTGACATGACCTTAGGCATAAGTGAAGGGTTAAGTAAAATAACTATACTACTTAGGGAAGGTATTGAAATGGGCAAGTTGGTGCCTGCATCTCTGATTCTTTTGTGGCCATAGTGATTGGCAATAGTAGAGCCGAATTCCAAGAAAAACTTCTGAGAGAAAGAAATAGCAAGATGAAAGGGAACCTGGTCATTCCTTCTGAAAATAAGTCCCACAGCAGTAGAATTACCTGCATAGGAGGGTTAAGGAAGGAAAAAACATGCAAGAAACATGGTAACTTTCAGGCGAGAGGCCCAGGGAGGCTTCCAAGGAAGGCAAGTTGAGAAGGTGGCTTCCAAGGAAGGCAAGTTGAGAAGGTGGAGCACTAATCATTAACAGAAAATTAAGATCAAACTCAAACCCTCCACCAGTGAATCATGAATTCTAGTGAAATATAATTGTAATGTCATGTTTGTGCAACTTTTAGAAAAAAATTCCACCTCGGGGTACATTATCCAGTGTCCTAAGTGACCACCTCCCCACCTTTATGACTAGAGCTCAACACTCCAACCCCAAGAAACATCATAGTAATAAAATATGCAACCTGTCCTACTTTCAAGATGACACATATCTCTAATTTGAGAGACTAATTGGAATCTCTGAAGTACATTCCCTTTAGATGAGGCTGTGGAAATCTTCAACAGAACCTTCCTAAACATCCGCAATGACTTAGCCCCACTAAAAAAGAGTAAAGGCCCCCCCCCGCCCCCTGTCTATCCAAGAACACCAAGTCACCCATGAAGCAGAGGGACCTAGTCTAATAAACCTGGATCAAAAATAAAACCCAGAACAACCTTCAAACCTATCAGCACTCTAGAAACTCATAAAAATATCTCATCCAGTTAGATAAGAATAATGAATATACTAATCTCTAGACCAATCTCTAGACCAAAAATATAAACAGCCCAAAAGCTCTCTGGTCCTCTATAAACCAACTACTTACACCTGGTCATACAAGCCAGCCAGGCACCCACAACCACCACCCCAACATTACTTACATTGCCAACCTTTTCAACTCACATTTTACACAGTCTGATTTATCACTAATAGATAACAAACCCCTCTAATCCCCAAACCTTCCACCAGCTCCAACTGTCCAACTGTAAGTTTCATAACCTTTGCTCCAACACTGGTGCCTACCTTCACCCTTAGTAAAACCTTTTATTCAAAGCTAAACTCAACAACCATAGCCCCAGATAATCTCCCTGCCAAATATCTAAATGCTACCTGCTGAAGCAATAGGTTACCCAGTATCCATCCTTATAAATTACTATATTTCTGAATCCTATGCCCCTCTCCAATGCAAGAAATGCTTCATCTTACCTCTTCATAAAGGCGGCAACACCAATGTACATTCCAACTTTCCTTCCCGCTGTCATTTTATCTCAACGGTCAAAACCTCTTAAAATGTATTCAGTCCAAACTTACCCTCCACATCACCCCATCCCCAAGCTCAGCATGGATTCTGCCCACACCACAGTACTACTATTGCACTACGAAACTTTCCAAACAGTTCATCTATGCAGAAATAATGGTCAATTAGTCTCAGCTCTCTTCCTCAGTCTCTCCAAAGACTTCAAAATTATTTCCCACCCTATAAAACTGCAAAAAGTCATTCAACGGAGTTAAATGGGAAAACACATTCCCATCTTTTTCTTCCATTTGCCACTGGTGTAGCCCTGTGTCCAATACTCTTAACGTCTTCATCAATGAACTCTTCTTACACACACAATTCACGGCAATAGATCAATATGCAGATGACTTCACACTAATTTGTCACACCCACAATTTCGACATCCTACAAATACAAGAATCCTTTACTTCCATAGAGAAACGGATAACTGGATTTCAACTACACCTGAACCCCCCCAAAAAAACTGTTCCTGGTTTTCCCCTGAAATAAACATCTCAGCCCTTAAAATGCCCTTTCACATAGTCTCCTCTAATACTCATCTCCCATATAAAGTTATTACATCGATGATATGAACTTTGACTACCACATCAGACCCATTGTAAAAAAACACCAAAAAACAAGTTAAAATAATATGAGACTGACCCAAACCGAAAACACTTTGCTTTCACCCAACTCCTCCTCCCAACCTTCCTCTATTCTGTACCACTCTTAGCAGATAAAATCTATAAACACTCCTTTCCAGTTTGGAATACTGTTACCATAAAATAGCCAAATTTGCTGCCAACCATCAATATAGAACACATTACTGTCAATCTCTTAAGGACTGAATTGTCCAGAAATACCCCATTATCTAACCTATACCCATCTATTAACTACACAAACTCACCTACTTTGCCAAAAATTGCCCATCTTTCTCTCTCTCTCTCTACATTCAGCCAACAATACTCTCAACCCAGACACCTATGCTCAACAGAAAAGTGATTCCTTCTCACCTCCAAATCTGACAATAATACTAGTGATGCATTGTTTTCTAACAACCTATCAAAACTTGGAATTCCACATTAATGTGTGGCAGGTGGGAACACTATCAAATACTTCAAGACCCTACTAATGGCACACCTAGCCAAACCATAGATTTGCCTATGTTCCTCCCCAAGATAACCACCAGCTAACCCTGCCACACTGCCAACTCCTCATCCTTCATGTATTAATATACACATTTACAGCTAGTACCGTCTAACCTTACTGCACTTTCACTATAAGCACCTTCTCATCTCCAACACCTCGCTCTTTCTTCACCTTAACTCATCTCTATAACTCCTATGCTAACCATAAATTTTCTGATGTTGGTTACCCAGCTAACATATAAAGTATCACATATAAAACACATTTGACACATTTTTTATATTTTGGTATTTTAATGTTTTGCCTTACTCTTTGTATCATATTTATTGTTTTGTTGATGCTATTACCTTAGTATATCGATGCAATTTACTTATATATTCTTTGTTTTCGGTTGTATTTCTGTGGTGCTTTTCTGCCCAGGCTTCATCTGAAAAGAGTTACTCTACCCAGCTAGAATTTCCTGGTTAAAAAATGCAATAAGTAAGTAAATATGAAATATAATTTTGCCCATTCTCTTGCAGGTCTTCATTAGTGGCATTACCTGCATACTGTTTGTCTGTGACATACTTGATTTAACATTAGAAAGGGCATTATGACTGGGTTGTTAATCATGACCAGGTTATTGTTTGAAAAGTATTTTATATGTAATTCACATCAACAGCAAAACTTGAGATGAATTTTAATGATCTACCGATTTCCCCCATTTGCTGCCATTACAATTGTCTTATCTATACGCAGTTTCACACCATGTGCCTTCAGTTTTGCATTCTATTCCCCTATCCTTTGTTGACATTTTTGTTCAAACGCTGCCTATAATGCCACATCATCTGCATAGTGCAACTTTCTTGATCTGTTCCCTCCAATTGTTTGTTAATGTAGCCCATCACTAGTATGAACTGTACTGGGTCACTACACCAGTTACATTCTTGTTGGAATCTATGGTATACTAGACATACTCCCATCAAAATATTCAGTTATGGACACTTCTGTTAAAATCTGCCAAGCATCTCAAACTTTTTTCTTGGTGCATACTCTGGGTGCCAGTCCACATCTTGTTCCAATATCTTCTTTAGTTGCAAACTTATTTCTGACCTATTTGATATAAACATTGAAAGATGCAGCATCATGCCAAGAAATTTCATGGCAACTTGTTTATCCACTTGAAGGGCATCTGCATCCTCTTCTTACTTGGTACGTCCTTACTGACCATCATGCATCTGTTGTGGTCCTCCACACCTTTCTTCAGGATCCTTTTTTATATTAAAATCCACTCCATCTTCACTGTTGACTAGATGGAAACTTAGACAAGACCAAGTTATGAATCCAACTCCAAAAAGCCCAAACAGACATAATATCAACAAGCTCTTTTTTAATCCTCCTTTACTGCATATTGTCTCCTGCTCACTTTCCTAGAGCTCAGCAAAACGGAGTCCAAGCTTGCATTTCAGATGTGTTTTACTTGTATCCAGTGCCATCTAGGCAAAGTAAAGTACCTTCAGCTGTTAAACTGTACTTACTTGCATTATTTTGAGTGATAGCTACTGTTGCCTGCTTTTGTGTGTGCATTTAACTGAATTTGGTTTTGTAAAATAATTGCTCTTCCTCCCACTGTTACTGCGTTAAGACTATCCTGAAATTGCATTCAGCAAGGGATTCCCAGCTAGCTGTTCAATTGGTTTGTGGTAGAACTGCACATGTGACTCTCTCTACTCTATTTTTACATTAGGAGGCCTGGGTTTATTCACTTTGTGGCAGGGGATTTGTATGCTTTGACTTGGAAAATACAGAAAAGGACTCATAGTGTAGTCATTTTATTGGCTAGAGGGCTCACTAGTTAATTTTCTGTTTTTTTCTGAGCTGCTATAAATTTTGTGTGTTTGCACAGTTTGGCAGTGCCCTGTACAGTGGCAAACACCTAGAAAGCAAATTTTCTCTATAGAAAAGTCTATAAAACTGTACCCTGTAAAGCAGCAATATAGAGCAATACTTCATGCACCAACAAGCTTAGAAGAGCTAGTTGGGTGTTGAGTAGCAATACCCGCTGAGTTAGTAAAGTTCAGTATTGTGTAAACATTAAGTTTAGTACTGTTTAACATAATCTGCCCCAACAAAGCATCATTATTAATCTGACCCTTAACAGAATTCTGACCCCAGTACACCATCACCGTGTAGCTCAACAATGAAAAGGACTGGACAATATTGATATGCAATTTCCTAAATTCTGCACAGCCAGCTTGGTGTATGGGCATCTTCAGACAATGTAACAATTGTCTCATGTTTACTGACAACCACTCAATCCTTAAAGAAGCAGACACAGTATGAGAAAGGTGTACTTACAATGACACTGCAGGTGAAACTCTTGCATATAAGTGCCCATCAGGTTGTCGAAACCACGTACACAACGCACAAACACATTCTAATGTATAAAATCCAACAGAGAGGTGTGTGGCAAAACAATGGCACTGCAAAATCTGCTCGAATAAGAAGTAATTTTATTCGAAAAAGTACTGAATAATCCCACTGCTTCCTCAGACGTATTTACAGAAAGGCCTAGCAGTTCCATTTAAATACTCCTGTTGTAGTCAGTTAATTGAGTTAAGCTAGATCATTATTCCTTAAAGGTACATACATAAAAACACTTGTGGATAATATGAAAAGTGCTTTAAAACATGAAAGTGCTTTAAAATATATAATTTAAATTTAAAATTGCACAATCCCCGGGGGGGGGGGGGGTATTCCCTTACCCGTGGATTGTCCATCTTATGCACATGTTAACCTAGTGCATGTTCAGCCTTGGGTAATACACAAACACACACTGCAGCACTGCAAAACAGCAAGAAAATGGCAATTTCACATTCCTACAAATGTCATCAGGTTTTGATTCTTGAGCCTGACTGTTTATTCAAGATGCATATCATAATAGTTGTACCTCTGTACACATTTCAACAAGCACTCAAACACAGAATTGGTTAACCTCTTACGAAAGCTCACAAAAATGCTGCTGATTGTATATGTGTAGCAATCCCTCCACACCACACGGTTCAGAGACCTCAACCTCATTACCACAATCAACAGAACATGCTGGAGGGACAGGTTCATAACCCAGAGACTGCCCATGCCATGGAATAGACTTTCCATACATGACAAGCAGAGCACCGCACTAGCCTCTTTAAAAGAAGTCTTGATGAGTGGATGGGAAATAGAAAATTCACCCCAGGGATCATGCCAGTGTCTTTACTCCACAGAGGCACTGGGAACTAAGGTTGGGTGGCACGATGCCAGGGTAATCCTATGGGCTAGGCTTGTAAAGGCTCCAGGGCCATTAGCCTAGTACACACCTATGAGTGGTTAATGACATTGCAAATTTACAAAACATAACTGCTTACTGTATTTATTGTGACTTTAAAAAACCATGTAATTTAATGGCTGCTACCTCTACAAAGTTGAGGTTGCTCTGAACAGTTTGCTGTATTCTTTAAGAAAGGTTTGCAGTTCTAGAGATATGAGCATCAATTTATACTCTATGTCCATAACTTGATTTTGTTAAAACATTCTTTGGAAACTACAGTGTACCAAAGCTTAAATCAAGCTGTACCTGAAAGCATGAAGGGGTAGTTGTGCCATTCCTATATCCTTTTTGACATCTGTTGACTCTTGAGCTGTCCAAGTGCTTTGTATGCAAATATACCAGGGTCTCCTAACTTAAATCCTACCTATCTGATATCACTGCATGAGGAAAACTGGCAACCCTTGACTCATTCAGCATTTTTTCTCCCAGGGCCTCCACTAAAAATGGGCTCTGGCCCAGTCGGACTTTCCCGACAAACAAATGTTAAACAAATAAAAACATAAATAAAATTTTGTCAAGTAGTAAATGTCTCCTCTAACAAGAAAACAGTAACAATTATAGAAAGCACAGCTTTTAGTTTATATGATTGATTCCACACTTTTAAAAGTAAATGGGATTATTTCATATAAATTTTTGCACATGGAACCACTAAAACATTAGAATCCATCATACTTAAATGCTGACAACTTGCCTTGCAGACGCCAAATAGAAATCCCCCCTCCCCCGTCAATATACTTTTGGTATACACATTATTACAAGTCGTGGCAGTCGTGCACAGCATGAGGAATTCATTGTATTTCTAAGGCACATTACTTTGAATGAGACATTAAACCAAGGTGTCATCTTTATGCTTGTTCTGGTGTTATTTCAAAAACAGAGAAGATGCAAGACACTTACCAAAAATGGAATATTTATTGAAAGAAATGATGTCAACGGTCATTTCAACACATTAATACAAAGAAATGGCCAAAGCACTGCAAAATGACTCCCATAAAGTATATGCAACTCCAAAGGCAAAAAAATAGTCCCAATGACTATTTTCCTGAGAGTGATGCCAGTTTGCTGAACAATTTCAAGCAAGGAACAATTTAACCTGATATAAAGTACACACAGTGTTAACCTAACAAATAAGATATATAATGAACAAGATTAACGAGTTTTCTGCTCTACATTCTTCATGCAAGATAATTTATTTAATAAGTAAACTAAAACCATAAATCATATGTTATAAAAAATGACGCACCACTAATGTACGAAAAATCTACTCACATTTTAATAAAACTACATTACAAAAAAAAAGAAGGATTCAAGCATTTTTTCTGCCCCACAACCAAGTATAATATTACACCTTTCATTATATGTTTTACATTTTAAATGCTTTTTAGAATGCAGGCATTAAGTGACTATAATACCAAATGAAATGTTTCACACTAATAGGATTATATTTTCCACAACACAAAATACATACATCAAAGATCTGAGTCATTGACTTTGCAGGCCAGCGGATTGTATTAAAAATTGTATGTAATAAATCAAGAAAGATAAATTCATTACTGAGTGAAACATTCCTGATTTTATTTAAATAGTGAAACAGTGCATGTTATGAGGCAAAGTACTGCAAGCAGTGCTTTTAGAATACTAAAGTGATTTTTACAAAAATGAATTTGAGGTGGAAAAAAAAGTGTATTGCCATGTGACAGAAAATCAATGTCTAGAAATCAGTCTAGAAAGTGGGGATTAGTGATGCAGACATCACCCTTCGGAACAGTAAATGCAGTATTCTCCATCTTAGGCAGCTGTCTGCTTGCACCAAAGCCAAAATGCCATCTCAGTTTTAATGAACATTTTACTGAGAATAAAGAAACCATGAGAGCTACCTTCCTCTCTAATCATATACACACATGCGTGCACATACACATGAGTAGCATGTGTGGCTCCACACAAACTATGACTAATATATGCGCAAGGATAATGGAGAAACATTAAACTACAATAATCTCTTCATAATCCACATAGAAATGATTTTTTGCATAAGTTACTAAACTAATAAAAGTTTACAGAGATGAATAAATTGTACCTTTTACATTTACTGCAGCTATTTCAAGATTAAAGTTGTCTGCCAGTGGCATTTGTACAGACTGCAAAGAAATTTGGTTCACTGGGCTAGCTGTTAAAGTACTAATCAGTATGTTACCATGAAATATAAACATGTCACACTAAAAGGACATCCGGAACCTTTGCTAGAGAGCGTGTGTGTGTGTGTGTGTGTGTGTGTGTGTGTGTGTGTGTGTGTGTGTGTGTGTGTGTGTGTGTGTGTGTGTGTGTGTGTGTGTGTGTGTGTGTGTGTGTGTGTGTGTGTGTGTGTGTGTGTGTGTGCACGCGCGTGAGATGGAGGTAAGAGGTAACCTATTCCCTGCAGCTTATAGAAGTTTAATAACTTCAATCCCAGATTTCACTTCTTCTGAATAAATCTTTATGATTAAAACTGTGAAGCTGGCTTAAAAGTTTGGTTCATTTTAAAAAGTATTAGAAAAATGCTACATATTACAGAGAATTGTGATCAGAATGCTGGGATATAGTTTCAGGGAGTAGACTCCAGAATACCCAAGGTTATCATGTCACTAGACAGGAACAGAGACGGCAGCAAGGTAGAACTCTTGCAAATTTATTTTTATCTTACAAGTAGAAACAGTAATGTGTAATTTAGTTGCAATGTATTCCCAGATAGCAGTTTCTCAGAGAAATTAGAGTCTAGAGTCAGATCATAGGCGGTAGCCCATATCATGAGAATGGCCCCTCCAGTGATGGGGGAACAGGAGAGGAACAAACTAATTCAGAAATTCTCACTTACCCCCCTGTGCAGGGTTAAGCCTAAAAGAGGATGAGGACTATCTTGGGGTGGTCGTATGGTGGAGACAAAATTAACAAACCTTGCTCCCACAGGTACATCTACGTGGAGGGGCCAGCGAAAGCCTGATACACCAGAGCTGTCACGGGACTCAGTTCACAAGACCTTCACCATACAACCGCACCAAGGTGGTTGTCATCCCCTCTTTTAGGCTTAACCCTCCATAATGGGTAAGTGAAAACTTCTGAATTAGAGAATTTAGAGTTCATATATACAAATAGCTGAAGTATCAGAGTCAGAGCACCCCATGGTGGTTATAGAAGGCTTTCTGTATTGCAGCTACTTGCAGAGCATGCATTGCTGTTCACACGAGTATCAAACATTAATGCACTGAATATTAGTCATGCAGTGAGACAAGGAACTAGAATTGGGATAAAGTTGAGAGAAGGGCTTTAAACTATCAAAAGCTGACATGAGGATCCTAGTCAAGTGAGCAAAATTATCTCAAAGAAAATCAAAACCAAACACTCAAATACAGAGAAAGACTTCTGTTTAGGTACTATCAGAATCACAGAAGTGAAAGGTGTTATTTGGAACTAGAACCCAAAACCTCCAGCATACTATGCTTGCACCATTGCTGGACCAGCAAGGGCATCTGGACAGATAGGCATTGAGTTTTCCTTTTAAGGGCTTTATGCTTTCAAAGCAAAGCATAAACATTTAAGATCCTTTACATTGTTGAGACAAAACCTTATAACCCTTACAGGCCCTTCCCTAAAAATACTTAACACGTCATTTACAACGCCCTTGTTGCAAACAATATAAAAGCTATCAAATTCAAACTTTAATCTCACCCCATTTTATCTATTACAAGTCAAAACCAACTCAAGAACCTCTATGCCCTCATAACACCTCAGTCATCAGCTTTCAAGTTTAACATTAAAGTGGAAAACCAAACATACAGACAAATCACAAAGGTACCAAACAGTGCCCCAGGAGAGATTTTCTCTATTCCCAAAGTTTCATAAAAAAAGTCAACTTGTATTTCTAATCCTATACCTTCACTGACATTTCACTCCAAACAGGCAAATCCCCTTTTACAGTGGAAAGCTACTGTCTTAAAATCAGCTTTTAAAAATAACCAAACATGGCTGATACTGAACATTTGGGTCCATATCACAACTGTCTATAAAAATCTATAAAAAAACTACAGTATTCTCAGTTAATATAGTTTAACAGAACTCTCCTCCAAACCTGGCTTTCCGGCTTCAGCACAACTGCTCCAATTACTGCAGATATTACATTAATAGCAATACAGATAAGCGTCAACTTACAGGTACTTTAGATTGACCGATTTAGTCAGTCATACTCTATTAATGAACAAACTGTATCTGATAACCTCTAGCCGATTCCGAAAATTACCCAACAAATTTTGCGCAACTTGGTATAAATGCCAGCCTTGGTCTCTCCCTTCAGGGGTACCTTAAGGATCAGTTCTAGGTCTTACCCTTTCCTTCTTATTCACTGCCTCCCTTCCAACCAACTTCCCAAGTTAAAATATGCAGATGGTCCTCTCCAACTAAAATCAATTTACTCGACTTCTGAATTACAAATCCACCTTCAGGGTCAGGTCTCCCAATTATGCCATTGTTTCCACAAAGATAAACAGTTAACTCAAAAGATAACCAGTTAACTCAAAAAAAAAATCATCACAACATAAAGCCATAGCAGCATCTGTACTAACTCTACCAGCTTACTACAAGACATTACTCGTGCTACATAGTAACTCTACCAACTTACCACTACAAGACATTACTCATGCTACATAGTAACTCTACCAACTTACCACTACAAGACATTACTCATGCTACATAGTAACTCTACAAACTTACTACAAGACATTTCTTGTGCTACATATTAAGTCTACCAACTTACTACAAGACATTACTCGTGCTACATAGTAACTCTACCAACTTACTACAAGACATCACTCGTGCTACATAGTAACTCTAACTTACTACAAGACATTGCTCATGCTACATAGTAACTCTACCAACTTACCACTACAAGACATTACTCATGCTACATAGTAACTCTACCAACTTAGTATAAGACATTAGTCATGCTACATAGTAACTCTACCAACTTACTACAAGACATTACTCGTACTACATAGTAACTCTACCAACTTACTACAAGACATTACTAGTGCTACATAGTAACTCTACCAAATTACAAGACATTACTCGTGCTACATAGTAACTCTACCAACTTACCACTACAAGACATTACTTGTGCTACATAGCAACTCTAACTTACCACTACAAGACATTACTCATGCTACATAGTAACTCTACCAACTTACCACTACAAGACATTACTTGTGCTACATAGTAACTTTACCAACTTACTACAAGACATTACTCGTGCTACATAGTAACTCTACCAAATTACTACAAGACATTACTCGTGCTACATAGTAACTCTACCAACTTACCACTACAAGACATTACTTGTGCTACATAGCAACTCTAACTTAGCACTACAAGACATTACTCATGCTACATAGTAACTACCAACTTACCACTACAAGACATTACTTGTGCTACATAGTAACTCTACCAACTTACTACAAGACATTACTCGTGCTACATAGTAACTCTACCAACTTACTACAAGACATTACTCGTGCTACATAGTAACTCTACCAACTTACTACAAGACATTACTCTTGCTACATAGAATCCATTGTTTAAAATGTTTGTGCAAACCTAAATATATATTTGTCAGACATTTTACATAGGGCTTTAGAAAAGTAAAAGTAAGGAAGACTATTACCACAATTAAAATAATTTGAAAATGTTATCTGCCCAGTTTAAATTCTATAGATTTATTACATCTTACTAGTCAATGAACATTCCACTGTCGCTTCCTAAACTTAAATCAATACACTACCAGTTACAAGCCTACTTGCAACTATAATTTATATTGACCGCAATAAAAATTCTGCTCATCTTTTGCCAACAAACGTTTCATTGCCAATACCCTTTCATTGCAAATAACCACTATATCTTAAGTTTTAAAACTACAAAACACCCTCAGCTTCACTTTATCTACAACGGAATGAGCATTCTCAAAGAAAAGCCCCAAGTGCCCACTTCTGAACTCCGTCTTACTTACATGCTTAACCTAACCTTTCTTCCTTTAATCTCTGTCCACATACTTAGAATCTTCAACCTACATCTGTTTCCAGCTAAACCCCCTTCAGTACTCTCCACTCCTCCATTTACAATGGCTATACTGCTAACACTTCATCTTACTGTTGATTTCACACATTAAATTCACTTTACAACTACTTGCTAAAGGCATTTAGAGAATGGCTAGACCATACATTAAATCTTGATTGGAGAAAAAATGTTCTCCAGCAGGGTGTTAATGCATAGGTAACACTCACTGAAAAATGAGTCCACCATTTCATTGCAGTATATTAAGGTGCAGTGGAGCTCGTACTGTAAGAAAGCTAACTGCTGCCATTATATTACACTCACTAAGCAGCGCATTTGCTGTTTAGAGAGAGGAAATTTAAAAGAAATAGAAAAAAATTGAAAACTGTGTGCATATAAAAGTGAGATCGATCAAGCCATTATTTTGTGCTCACTAAGCAGTGCTTTTGCTGTTTAGTGACTGTAAAATTTAAAGGAACATTAAAAAAAAAAAGAAAACTGTGTATGCATGTGTGTATGTGCATTTATGTTTATGTCTGTGTATGGGTGTATGCGTGCTTGCATATATGAAAACGAAAGTGTGAGACAGTGAAAGAGAGACAGATTGAGGGATCGAGCAGTGGCAACAGATAAAAGGTATGCATACCCCTCAATCTCTTAGCTGTTGAAATCTGGATAAAGCGTAAAATAAAGGAGGGGGAATAAAGGTTTAAAAACAGGGAAAGATTTTAAATATTGCTCTTATAAACTTAGAAAGTTGCTAGAATCAAATAATGTGTTTTAGCATGCATTTTCTGAAAGAAATAAAGTCCAAAACTTGAAAGTTATGGAGTCAAGAAATTTTTTATGACTGCCATCATTAAATGAATGTTTTTAAATATGCACTGCTTCTGAATATTTGGTGTGTGTGTGTGTGTGTGTGTGTGTGTGTGTGTGTGTGTGTGTGTGTGTGTGTGTGTGTGTGTGTGTGTGTGTGTGTGTGTCTATTCAGTAGTTAAGTACAAGCTGCTTCCTCAACAGTAAAGAACAACAGACATCTCATTTAACTGAATGTGCTTCTCTGTATAGTTCAAACAAATGTTCTGAATCCCTGGAGTAATATGGTCAGCCTGACTGCCCTCCTCCTTCTACTAATTTCATATGACTTTGTATCCTTAGTCAGTGCAACAATTGCCTGATGCTTAGATAATGAACATTTACTTAGTAAAAAACATTCTGCTTGTGAGAAATTTTAGTAGTCAAACATGGAGGCCTTGCTCTTATAAAAAGGCACAGACTGTGACCATCACACCAACATTCTACACCAACCAACGCTGAGGCTGTAAAAATAAAAAAAATAAATAAAAACTTGCCAGAGCCTCCTAGATTACAAACACTAGGTCTCAGCAAAAATGAACCACATCACCTTCTTCCACACTTCCAAAAAAAGTCAATCCAGTATACAAACCCACTATACAAATAAAAGGGTTTTGGTGATAAGTGACTAAAGAACAAAAAATAGGCAGGAACTAGTAATTCGTAAACTTTTTTATGGTTCTCTCTTTTGTCAAGTCTTCATACACTCAACTTCATCAGACATTAGCTAAAAGAATAAGAACCATATTTAAAATCCAATTCATAGTTACATGTTCAATCACCTCACATGACACTGTCTCACCTAACACAATTCTCATTTCTAGAACACATAGAACTAAAAGTTGTGTAAAAAAATATATAGGTACACTTTCCTATTAAATTAGTACTCAAATTCGTATGTACATATATAAAAACTACATAGATATACAGATGTTAAACACATGAAAAAAGCCAGCTAAAACAACTTAAAATCAATGTTTGTTGTTGTGTGCATAAAAAATTGTTACACATCCCTAATCAATCTAAATAAATTTTAGTTAAATATCATAAATGCATGTGTACTTGTACCACATTTTTCCAAAAGCAATTATTTGAAAAGCTTTAGGAGCAATTTTTTTGGAGGAAGGGTGTGTGTGTGTGTGTGTGTGTGTGTGTGTGTGTGTGTGTGTGTGTGTGTGTGTGTGTGTGTGTGTGTGTGTGTATAACGAACACAAAATGTGTCCTAAAGTATATGTCTATTCACCTAAGTATTAACTTTAATGTTTTAAACTCAATTTCAAGAAGCATGCCAAGGAGCATACGTCATTCAACCCTGATGCCATATAAGCCCTAGTTCTAAGCTGCCAAATCAACTTCTACACCTCAAGTTTTAAACCTAATGGACCACCCCTGATATCAAATTCAGTTTGGTTGATCACCCTGAATGTGAATGAATGACCAGGGTTTTCAACCACGTGTTTTGCCAGAACATTGTCTGGTTTTGCTTTCCTGATGTGGTATATATGCTCGTACACTCTTTCTCTTAGTTTACTTTCAGTCTTGCCGATGTAAAAACCTGTACAAGACTGGCAGGAAGAGAGGTAAATCATAGTGGAATTGCAATTTAAATCGGCACTTACAAGAGAATTTTTCATCCAAGATGTTAAATCGGTTGCTTGTTTGTGTGAACCTGCAATAAGAGCAGGCTTTGCATTTATACATACCTGGAATACGTATCATCTTTGGGGGTGGCAGTTCCAAGATGTTTTTCAAATTAATCCCCCTCCTATAAACTACATTCGGTACAGGTCCAAGTTTTATAAATTCTTTATCCGTTTGGAAAGTATTCCAATTTGTTTGCAAAATCTGTTTAATACTTTCACCATCTAAACTAAACATAGTAATGAAAGCATACCTGTAATCAACCCTTGGGTTACTTTCACCTCCAGCAGGTACCCTAGAATCAATACTCATCCCCTTTATTGCCGTTATCTAGAATAGCTTTAAAGTGGCCATTTACCCTTTTGTTTTGAACTTCCTTAAATAGGTTGTTCAGCATGTCTACAGGATATCCTCTGTTTGTAAACATTTGCAATAAGTCTACACTCCTCCTTAAAGTCAATGACCGTGGAACATATTCTTGCGGCCCTGACCAGTTGTCCCTTTACTACAGACCTTTTTTGATGCTGGGGGTGGGCACAAGTGTCCTTCCAACGTATTTTGGCTAAATACTATAAAAATGTTTAAGAATTACTGGTGCCTGCCTATTTTTTGTTGTTCTTCAGTAGTTTGTTTGCAGTTTGAGTCTACGTGATGAGTGACTAAGTCAGAGACACTGATTCTCCTCTCAATACGATGGACACAGACAGGGTGATGGTGAGTTGTCTTTCAGGTGCCAGGATACCAGATATCTCAAGGGCCTTTAAGATTCTTTGAACTGGTTAAATATGACCAAAATATGCCATATTGATATTTTCAGTTGCAAACATACATCACATATATTCTTCTGTACAGTCATCAGCCAAACATTGCATAGCCCATTTAAATTCCTGCCTTCCCTTAAACCTCACTCTTCCTCCAAAACATTATTCTGCATGTACTGTTTCCACATTTCTCATTTCTTCTGTACAATTTGCTCCTACCTTTTTCTAACATTTCACTTCCTGTTCTTTTACCTCTCTTGCTATAGTCACTACTTCTAGTATGGCTGGTATATACTTTAATTTCCATTTTCTAGTAACTTCTTTTTTTGCAGCCACCAGAATTCAACTCCGCAAGACCTTACTATGTATAAGCAAACTCTGATTCTGTATCACAGCTCAAAAAAATGTCTTTAGTTACACCAAACTGCTTATCCAGTATTTCTGGCAGAGTGGTCTGCAGAAAATTTTTAAAGTCTGCCAGCTCATTACACTCCCAAAACATATGTTCCCAATTACCTCATTCTTCACCATAACATCTCCAACATTTGCCATCTACCGGAGGTAAAATTCTTTGGAGTCTGCTATGGGTATAAAAATACCTATGCAAACACTTCCAAGCAAAGATCCTAAATCTTCTAGACTTTGTTGCACATTTGGGAGCCATACATATATCCTCTCAATGTTTCTTTGTGAATTGCTTATCCAGTCTCTCTTCACAATCCTCTGATTGAATCCTATAGTTATCATGCCACGTTTTACATGCCTTACTAACTATCCCTTTTTAACAGCAGATTATGTTCTAGATTCTACTAAAAACTGTACCAGTGGTGGTCTTTCACTTAAATTCCCCCTATTTATTTCTCTTTGCACATATTTTCATATCAATCCTTGATATGGAAGGCAATCTCTAGCATGCAGTCCAAATGAATTCTTGGCCTTCTCCCATTTAAATTACCTTTTCCCTCTCTAATTATTTGCTCCCCATACCCTGACTCCATTGCCAGTTTTCTCCAGTAAATTCCAGCCCTCTCTTGACTATTCTCTGTACCCCTACATGCAATTATGCCTACTGGCAGAATTTCTTTCTCCATTCCCATGTTGGCTTAGTCATAAGACTTTCCACTACTTTATGAATACAATATTTTATATGGTATTGTTATTCTCCTTTAGGATTTGCATCCAAAATCCCAGTCTCTCCTTATTTCTTGAGCTTCCCCATTTCACCATCCCTTTCTGTTTTGAGTTATAGCTTTCCATTTGTGCTACTTGTTTTGCCAAAGATGATTTACACCTCTTGTTCCAACACATTTGCATACTGGCTGAAGTCTTTGTTGACTCCCCACACACACACAGTATCTTTTAGGCAGAGACCAGCTGATAGACATCCCAATCTGACTAGCATATAAAATCCACAACAGGATTATATCAAAGTGCCTCTGATGAATGCCAGAAGTCTCAAAAACAAAATGCCCATCTTGACTCTTTCCTGCTTTGGGGGTACATCCATGTCTAAGTAATTACTGAAATGTAGTTTAAATGTTCATAAAAGCACTCAATCCACATCTGGATTTTGTGCCAACCATGCATTTAGGCCTAATGGTGACTGTAGTGGCATCTCCATATTTGTTAGGGACTATGACACCTCTAGAGAGATTACCAAAGACACACACAGGCCAGTCATTGAACTCGGAATGCACTAAACAAAACCAGCTATTAGTTTACAACTGTTACAGAGCATCCTCTAGGTCACTTAATAAACACATAAGATTTCCAGATGTAATTGATGAACTTTATATAAACAAAAACTCCAATATTTTGGGAGATTGATTAGAGCACATATTCCTTAAAGTTATCATTCTCCAAAAGGTTATTGGAATTCATTAACAAAAGCTTCCTAAAACAGATTGTTGCCAATCTCACTAGATGGCAAAATATCCTTGACCTGGCACATAGGAATATAGCTTCTTCATGGAGTATTCTCTTAATATCTCCTTCCCTGGAGAGGATGGATCATAAACTACTGACCCTCAGCCATTAGAGCCTATAAACCCGAAGATGCCAATATCTCAGAATTCAAGAATTTCAAACATACAAATCTAATCAAAATGTATGAAGTTTTAAGATTCACTTATTCCAGCATAACTGCAGACATTGCCTCAACAGCTAGATATGCAGAGTTATATGAACACTTAGATAAATGCAGAAAATTAACATGTACCTACCAGATCTATACATAAAGGGAAGTTCAAAAGTAAACAATGCAGGTGGTCTTTATAATAATAATAAAAAAAATCTTTAAAGTAAACAGATCTAAGGACCCTCAAATCAAAGAGTGTTAGAATATTGACTAAAAACTTACAACTATTGCAGCCCATGAACTAAGGTTAGCATCAGAAGCTAGCAACTACAAGACCTTCTTTAGTTACATTAGGAAACTAAGAAATAACTTTCAACATTTCTCAGAACTTATTTAAGATGACACCACCTATTCTGACATGGAAGCTATTGCTAACTTAATTTCTAACTAATTTTGTGCCAGCCTCACCCTAGAAATGGCTATTCAATAACTGCTTTTTCCTGACATTTCTAGAGCCCACATCCTTACCAAAAATAATGTACTAAAGTTGCTGTCAGACTAAAAAAATACTTCAATGGGACCTAATAATATACTTGGCTAAAAAGTGCCAAGCGAGTCCAGGCAGACCCACTTTAACTAGTAAACCAGAGTTTAGCCACTGGCTCTGCTCTTGAATTTTGGTGCACAGCAGTGGTGATGCCACTCCACATGGGTGGCCCTACCACTGACACTATGAATTACAAGTCAGTCAGCCTGAGAAGCATATGCAAAGCCATGGAGTGTAGTAAAACTGACACGATTAACTATGACATTAATCTCGTCAGGTTAAACACAGAGCAGTTTGGCTTTGCTAAGTCTAATAGTCTGGTTAGCTTCTTTTAAAGAGTAAGAAATGCTTCCAATATGCTATATAGATGGCATATCTTGACACTGACAAGGCCTTTCATACTGTACTCCATGCTAACAGTTAGTTCGCTCAGTGCATTACAAATAGATCCCTATGTAATAAGATGAATAGCAAAATGGCTAAAAGACAATGATATGGTGTAGGTAGCAGGTTCTCAAAACACACAAAGGTAACCAATGATGTGCTGTAGGACTCCATTCTGGGATCCATTTTGCTTGACATATATTTTCCAGTCACCAGAACACAAACCAAGACATTTTGCTAACCAGGTTTACAAAGTGAAAACTGTGAGGTTGTTGTTAAGCCACCTTACTGACATCGAAGACCAGCAACAAGAACTTACAATGGGCTTAAATTAAATTTTAAAATGTAACATTGCATTTGGTTAATTATTTATCCCTCCCCTCAGAATACTACATAGACAATACCCCACTCCAGTTCACTCTCCTTTTGATAATGTAATGACAGTAGTAGGGAAATCTTTCTACCTAGTGCAGATCACCACCAATAGGATATTTTCAAGGTCTAAAGTTGGCATTCTCACATTACATGCAGCATTAATTAGGCCAGTTACTGAATACAATGTCCACTTCAGTATTTACCCTCAGTAGACAAATAAAACTAGAAAGACACCAGGGGTTCCTATCTAAGCAGGTCACTGGCTTAAAAACACCAGGTTACCAAAAAACAGAAAGCACCATCCCTTAACTTATTTTACATACACTCTTCAGAGATCTATGCCTTGCCTTCTGAGCCATTAGGGTCCTAGTGGTCCTGGATCTTTTGCATCTCCACAAATACCAAAAATTTGATCTAAAATCTTCCAAGCTGACAAAGAAAACAAGGTGGGGAAAAATTCATTACACAGTGCCTTCCTCACCTCTGGAATAGACTTGCACTAAAAATTAAGCGGTACACAGCATTATCTTCCTTTAAACTGGAACTGGATGACTGGATAGGTATTTACAAATTCTCTTCTGGCTTGACTGGTCTAAACCTCCTTGAAAGATGAAGCTCAGTTTGATGATGCGTACTGGCAAGACTCCGTTGCCTTGTATTTCCTACAACAATTTTGGTGTTATGGCAAATCTCTTGATATACTAATAAAACTGTCAGTGCCCTGAGCAGTTAAAAACAATATACTTTCAGCACCAGTTTAGAACACAAATCCAAGATATGGAAGCATCTTTAACTACTGCAAGGCGCAGTGAAAGTATTAGCCATGCTTTTGCACACAGATGGAAATCAGAAGTCATTTACTTGGTGCCTGCTGAGTCTTATGTGATTTATAAACAAACAACAACTTCTTTCAATGTCAGCTCAGAAGTCATAATCTAGTTAATTCACTTGCTCAGTCATATAATATGCAAGCTGAGACTGAGGAAATCAAATCTAGGAAACACAATTATTGATTAGCAGCTCAAAGCTTTAACACAATGTGCTATATTGGCAGATTAGCAGGTATTATTACTAAAACTAGTGCTTTCACAGGCTCAGTCCAAGCTGCATGGGGAAATGGAATCCCTTTGTAACAAACTCCTTCATGTCTACAACTTTTCATCTTGTATATAATACTAACACTTGTGTATGGTCATTGCCTGTTCTTGTACTCATATGTCCACAATACCAGCAAACTGTTATTCCCATCCAAGTCTTCAATGTAGGTTTTATTCAAAAGAACTTCTGTGTGTGTGTGTGTGTGTGTGTGTGTGTGTGTGTGTGTGTGTGTGTGTGTGTGTGTGTGTATATATATATTGTAAATGTATATGCCGTGTGTGTTAATCTTAATTCTTTTATTTTGCTTTGCCCACTTATGCGGATTAAGGTGCACAAGATTCTCCCACTGTTTTCTTTTACACCTGTAGTTCACGGACAGTTTGGGGCACCTTTGTACTATATTTGATGGGCTTGCTTTGCAGTCTTAAGCTAGTTTCTTTGTTCAACAACATCAGTTCAAGCAATTTAGTCAGTTAATTTCACTTTGAGGGGGTCAGTGTATGGAGACTGGTTCTTAATCTATGGTATGATAGATTTAATCTTAATTCTGATTTATAAAAGTTCTGCTCTAGCTTTCTACCTTTGCAGTCCAATTGTTTGAACACTCCTTAAAATTCATATGCGAGTTTATTATCAGAAGCTTTGATAATCTCTATACAAGAGGAATTCTTTTATTTGTAAAGCTCCTTGGACAAGAAGGAACAAAGGATAAATGTAAAACTAGACTGTAGCTGATGTGGCATATCTGTGCTAGTAACCAAGGGTTATGATTGGATTGCCAATTGTAACCACATTATGTATTCGAGACATGGATGCCAAGAAAAGCTGAAGTGTTTTACCGGCTTTGATTACCCATAAAGCAATTTGTGAGTACTGTTGCATAAACAGGAAGTAAGGGAAAAAAATCTGCCCTAATTTAAATAAGTTACTTACACACTGACGTCTGTATACTTACATGGACATATGAGGAAAGGTATTCAGGGACCTTTCAGAGTGGAGGAATGTCTCTTCAGTTATACCAAGCTAAAAGTGTTTACAGGGTGGGTAAAATTTGTTACACACCTTTGAAATCACTGTCACAACTGGGTCTCACTCTAACATTGCGCATAACATGTTTAGCTTTTTCCTGATTTTTGAGCATAATCACAGCACTCCATGTACTACATATACAGTATATATGTACTGCTCTTACAACCACCATTCTATGTAGCATAGACTAATGCTTAGAAAAGATGCTATGGTAGTGTGGCACACAGTTGAACCATACTTTCCAGGCAAGAAAACGGCTGCATGTGTAATAACATGGTCATCTAACTCATCACAAGTATGTTTATGGCCTTAGGATTACCGGCTGTTGAACCACAGTAACTGATGTACACTGCAAAAAAGTGTAGCACTGTGCAAGATGCAAGTCATAGCACTATAACTTTATCCTGCGATGCTGCATGCAAACCTAGGTTCAAAAATGCAAGGCTATAAAGGTGCAATATAACAAGTCGAACCAGACTAAATAATGCAACCGGTCTTACAGGAGTTAAGATGAACATCCAAAAGTGTCTTTGAAAAATACTTTTTAGTTTCGCACTGTTAGCAAATTAATTACATTTCACAAATGTCAGTATAATTGCACACTTCATTCTAAAAGTAGAAATCAAAATTTAGTATAACAATAGTGACAAAAAGATTATAAAATTAATAAGACTATAGCAAGACATACCTTCCAAAAGTCATGTATGATATTTGAAGCAACTATGTTACTAGGCTGAGCGGCCACAGTTCCTTTGCATATCATTACCTCTACAGTCTTTATTCCCTAGTATGAACTGCTAAGACTAATAGTAAACAGTTCTCTCTCTATACGTATCATACCCTTCTGTCAGGAAAGAACTCTCTCTCTGTCTCACTCTATCTACTCTGCTACATCAAAGAACAGTATTCCGTTCCTCCTATTTCTACCTTTGCCTCACCATGCATCTGAACAATCTATACATTTCCTTCAAATTGCTCCATGACTCTTGTGCCAATAGGATTTCCTTACTTTTCAATTTTTGGATTAATAGCTTTTTTTCCAGGCTGATAAAAGATCCAGCAGAGGTTTATGAAACCACTTTTTCTCTGTTGGTTCAGGCAGTGAAACAAAAAACAGATCACGTTAATTCAATAAACTTATTCCATATCTTCTTGCATTCTGTGAATCAAGTCCTTCAGTTCCCCCAATTTAACATACCCCTAAAGAAGTGTTAGTAACCCAATCCATCCTTTTCTCACCTCCAACCCATAATAGCTCCACAAACATTTCCCCTAGCCATGGTGTTGAGTAGACAAAATTTGAACAAACGTTGCCAAAAAAGTCTAAACTTTTTACTTTAAATCACATATCTAGGGGCTAGAACAAAATGTTACCATTCCATTTGTGAGATATTCTTAGCAAAATCTTTCCCCCTATCCTTATATAAGTTTTCATACTTGGTTCTATATCCCCCATTAAAAGCACAAGTGATTTTTCTTTAGAGTCAATAGTTGAATTAACAAATATTGAGGTGTGGGACTATCGGACTCTACAGTATTTTCCAAAATTATGTGTGTACTCTTTTTGGACATGCATGCCGCCAGCCATCCAGCTAGTTTGCAACTGTCAGTTTGAAATGGGAGCCAGTCTCAGCAGTCTGGCCAGCCATGATATTTGTGTGTTTTCATTTGCATGACCTAACAAATGACTGATGGCTGATGCAAGTGCTCTAGTGTTCACAGATTCAGTGGCCTGCTCATGCCTTTCCTTGTTAACATGTTCATATTTCTGAGCCTACGCCATGGAGGCTAATGCCAGAATTAAACTTGTCAGAGCCAGAAGCATGTCACCAACCAGTACGACCAGCATCATTTCACTTCACAAGCAAGTGTAAGCATGACTGTGGGTCATGATCCCACCACAGATGGATAAGTAGGTGTCAACTGCTTAATCCCACCATCCCTCACTGGATATGCTAATGCGAGGGCACTAGTAAATCCTAGGTCATCTGGGTCACAATACTTTATCCCTCACAGCAACTCCACTATATTGTTGAAGCAAATTACAGGTACCCCCCCCCAATTCTAACTATCAGAGAGTCGACTGTATTTTCTACGAAAACAGTCTGCAGCTCTTAGAGACATGGGCTTTCCTCTTACCTTTGCTCCTCATTGCCAACAGACAATACAGTTTTTATTCAGGTTAATTACTTAAACACATCACAGCATCTTATAGTATAGCAGTCATTTTTATGATAAGCAATCTATGTAATGTAGAGATGCATTTATCTATGCAGTAGTTCATTTACTAGGACTTAAACTCATGCAAAGGAAGCCAATGGAGCTTGACCAAAAAAGAGCGAATACTGGATCGGACTGCTGCTTCTCCGTACATGCCAACATGAATGGACAGCAGCACAATATGACAATAACGCATTATTTAACAGCTATGGGAGGTTGAAAGAGTGGAAGTTTCCTGGCAACAGTCAATACTTGGGGGATTTGGCAGGATCAGCAACACTTTTTTCAGTTAATTCCATTTGTAAAATGATGGCTACCTATTTAACCCCCCACCTTTACCATTAAATAAAATACGCCTTGAGTGCTGAGTAAGGCAGTAGCCCCCTTTACAAATGAAACTATCTGCTCATCAGGAGTC
Source organism: Protopterus annectens (assembly GCF_019279795.1). Classification (NCBI taxonomy): domain Eukaryota; kingdom Metazoa; phylum Chordata; order Ceratodontiformes; family Protopteridae; genus Protopterus; species Protopterus annectens. Next base: position 437,324,202 of record NC_056747.1, on the reverse strand, counting down.
TCTCTCTGTTCATCAGCGTCTCTCTGTAACTGTCAATCTACCTAAATAAATGAAACACCACACCACATAAAGGAAACATTTCTGCCGTCTGCTTAATAGTCTACATGTCAGCATTTAAAAAGAAATCATGCTAGATTAGTTCACATGGAAAGAAATTTAAAAAAAAGTTGATTTTTTTTTTTTTACTGAAGAAAGTCTCTGCTTGTGTAACCACATCACCATTATTCACTTCTGGGAGGTTCAATGTTCTCCATTGTATACAGAAGCTGTAACTAGTTTTAACTGATTTAAAAGTCTTTTTTTGCCAAAAAATAAATAACTCATGATACCAGCAGCTTAAGCACAGTATTGCTTTCCTAATGTACACATTTTAGGATAAAATGACTGTAATGTTCATAGACTACTAACTAAATTCCATAGAAAATTAAATTCAGTTACTTTATGTAATTTGTGTATTTTATATTTATTTCCCTAAATGCAGTACATTGTGTGTGTGTGTGTGTATATATATATATATATATATATATATATATATATATATATGTATGTATTATATATATAATATACACATATACATACATACATACACACACATACATATATTACAGCTTGCATTTGGGTAAAAGTAAAAACAGAACTACATTTTGGAAAATAGTTAGAATAACGTGCATAAATAAATACTGTTCTACCATTATATCCAACAATGAGTTGAGATATGCTTCAAAAGGTTGATCCCAAGGGTTTCCCTTTTGACAGAGATGAGTCACCTTGCAATGCAGCACTGCATTCTAATTTTGTTTCACAGACACAAACAGCATCTACAGCTCTAACAGTGCACTGAAGCATGCAATCTATACGACTGTCTTGTCACAAGACGTAAGGGACTTTGGCCACTGCTCCCTTCATTCATTCGTTAAAATCATGTAATGATGTCAGTGTAATTTCTGAACAGTAAGCTGCACTTCATTTACTACAGCATTCAGAGTAGATTGTACTGCACGGAGTGGTGAATATCCAATTAGCAGGCGTAAACAGACTGGGTGTTGTGACCCATGTATCTGGGAAATATGACCCATGAAATAAGATTATTTATCACAGTACTAGTAAAGCAGAATTAGGAATACCAGCTGGCTGGTTTCTTTAGGTATTTACTGCTATGCTATACAGTCCATTTATCATCCAAACCAAAATGGATTGCAAAAAACATGGCCCTCCTCCTCATAAGGTAGTATCCCATCAGATGGTGACAACCCAACCCCTTCTGCAAATTTCTAGTTCTACCTCCGTTTTATCTCTGTTAATAAACCAGTTTATTCAAAACATATCAGAAATACAAAAAATATCACTCTTTAGGTGAAAGCTCATTGAACTAATTGCAAGATTCTCTTCAGGGTTGAAGGTTAAAATAGCAAAAACTTGTTCAGTGCTGCTACTAACCTGACTTGGGACAAGCTGAAAAAGGGTCCATTGGCCAGATGACCTACCTCATTAAACAAAAACAAATGCAAATTATTGAAAAAAAAGATGATTACACTTCTAGAAGCCATCAGGCACTTCTGTATACAATATATGCTGCACAAACCATAGTTAAAAGAGTAAATTGTGAATGGAAAGTAAAACTGAAGTAGTTATATTAGCATATCTCTAGTAATACTGTCATGTATGAACTGAAGTTAATGCTAGCACAAAGTCCTGCCACAACCAGAGGCACACAAAAATTAGGGGGCTCAACTGTGGGACTTGCAAACAGATGAACAAAATGTCTCAAAATAATTTTCTTACTAGAGAAGAACTCTAAAGATTCATGTAACACTAGAGAAATATGATGATACAGAATGGCAAAACTAGTACATCTGTGGTAGAACACTGACAATGTGGAAGTCTGGTAGAAAAATAAAGGTTCTGGACAAACGAGAACGCCACAGAGCAAAAGCAAGGATATTCTTTAAGTTCACATAATTGCATTCTTTATGAGCCCATCAAAAACACTGCCATCAGGCATCCTGGGTAGCTTACTTCTGTCAGGACTCTGGCCTCCTTAAGTCGCCACTAGGATTGCCATCTGTCCCGTTTTGAAGGGGACAATCATGTAAGCTGCTCCCCACTGCCTGCAATAACAGTATGAGCAAAGAAATGTCCCAGTCTGCCAGTGTTAACAGACTGATTTCTTTTCCTGATGATGGTGAATGTGGAAAAGATTAAAATTTACTACACCAGGTGCCCAGCTACCCTGGTGAACTGCAGGACTGTTTTTGTTGCAAGCTAGGTTAGTTAGTACTGCTAGCTGCTGAACTTTGAAGCACTTTGCTTGTACAGTTTTTTTTCCCTTAAGTCATTCTCTAGAACATTGCCTTGCTTGTTGTTGCAGGCTCTATATGCTCACTTAGGTTTGCTCAAGTTTGCTAAAGTGATTGGCTGAACTTTAGTGGTGGGAAGGTTGTGGTGCTGTAGTAGCGTTGTCGCCTCACAGTAAACCGATGTCCTGTTCGATTCTCAGCTAGAGCGTCTTCTGTGTGGAGACGTGCGTGAATGGGCGTACCTTCATTGAAGGTTGCGCATCAGGGCTGGCAACTCGGCACGTAAAAATCTATTGCCAATCATTAGCGGACCAGAGTTCCGCTGTGGCGACCCCTAACCGGGAAAAGCCGAAAGACACAACAACAAGGGTTCAAGGACCAGAGTCGTGATGATCATTAAATAAGCTGCCAGTGTGGTGGCTATGGACTGAGCATTCATCGTTTCTCTTCATTCTGTGTGCTGTAGCAACTTCTGTAGCCAGTGAATGAAGCTGATAAATGCCGCCAAAATCAGGTACAATTATGTGCTGTAGCCTGCAAAATACATCACAGATCCTGAAATCAAGTTTAAAAATAAGCAGTGATCTTAGAGAGGGAGACAGAGCTCTGAATTTCTTTAGTCAAGAATCAGGAACAGAATAATCAGGGAGAAAAGTCTGAAATAAAGGACAATTTTTTTCATACAGAAAGCTAATAGAACAGGTTTTGCATAAACACACATTTTATGAATAAGGACATGAAACTAACCTCTGATATTATTTATTAATTACAATCCTTTATGATTTGTGATGCAATTGAATACTTTATGAGGCAAGAGCAGAGATGCTTTGCAAACTCAGGGACAGTTAAGAGATGTGTGTATGTATGGAGCAGGATAGAGAGTAAAAACATGTAGCGAGAGGTTAAAGGTAGTGGGGGAAGAGTAAGAGAAATAAAAGTGGAAGAAAAGAGAAAGGAGGACATGGCGAGAGAGAAAGAAAGGGACGTGGAGGGAGAGCGAGAAAAAGAATTCCAGTAATACTTAATATGGTTGTACAGTTTTCTGTCCATTTTTATATTACATGGCTCACTTCTTGCTGGTCACTAAGGGTTTATATTTTTAGGATTACTTGCATTTCTCATGCGTGTACTAACTTCTCCACACAGGGTATGCTAATCAACTCTTCCTTTGGATTATTATGATATACATTGCAGATGACAAGTCTGTACTAACTTGTTCTGTTTGAGGTGACATTCCTCCTGCCTATAAAATAATCTCTTGCAGTGTCTATGTAATTTTTGTTCTGAGTTATAAACCATGTACTACCAATGTTACTTATTTTATTGAAGACTACTGCCATCTTGAATATTAAACCATGGCAAATTTTATTTTGCACTCAAAATAATTTCATTCCTTAATTATGAATTTTGCTCAGGTCATCATTAATCAAAAGGTTGGACAGCTTTAAAATGCACTACAGAGCTTCAAGAATCCCATGGCTTCTGGTATCCTGTGGCCCCATGCCCCCAACTTAATTTCACTCACAATTATTGCACTATAGTCTTAGCCACTCCCACTGTGATGTTGCATGTTTGGCCATACCTCAGTGTCCTACATAGGAGATCTGAAAAGGTGGCAACCCTTCTCCCACCATACCAGTGTTGCAGAGAATGCATCTCCAGCGCAGAAGCTTCTGCCATCTATACATTTGAAAAGCTCTTCTCTTGAGAACAAAGTCTTAATAGACAGATACTGCAGTGAATATAAAAACACACACTAGGCACCAAACTAATAAAGCAGTTTATTAACACAAAATAAAAACCACTATAAAAAATTAGCACTTTTGTCTAATGAATGATAGACTACTTCAGATAAATTCAACAGTCATTTGATACAATAAATAAATTCCCTGTAGGTCATGTGATAGAGGAACTTTTAAAATCTTAAAGGCACAGGATGTAATAGCAAAAAGAGTTTTCAGAATACACAGTAAGTTGTTGTTTGTCTTTCGGCTTTTCCCGGTACGGGGTCGCCACAGTGGAACTCCGGTCCACTAATGACTGGCGGTTGTTTTTTATGGTGCAAAGTTGCCAGCCCGACACCCAACCTTCAACGAAGGCACGCCCATTCAACACATGTCTTTCGAATGCCCACTCGACCGCAGGGAGGACATGCAGACTCCACACAGAAGGAACTCCTAACCCCAGCTGAGAATCGAACGGGAGAACCTCTTGCTGTGAGGCAACAATGCTACCGCTGCACCACCATGGCTGTCTCAGAATACACAGTAAGTAATATAAGTAAATACACATTGCATCAGATGTCCATTATAATATAAATTCAATTATTTGACTACTTTTCAAATACCATAATCTTTAATATACTACTGATACTAATTGTGTCATTTAGACCTGGAAAAGCTAAGGCATTGAGGTAGAGCTGCCACCACAGTTCCCTTTGTTCCAGAATAATTGCCTCTTGGATTATGCTCCACTTGTTCTAAAATGTAAAAGCCAAACTTATGATCTTTATGGAAGGTCAAATGCTTATATGCTGCATTGGTGGATTTCTGCTTATTAATTTCATACATATGTTCATAAATGCACTGTTTTAAATTTGCACTCTGTCTTGTCTATATTAAATGCAAGGCATTGACTACAAACTATGTAAACAATGCCCCTCGCATGACAGTTATGATGTCCCTTGAACTTAATCGTCACATCTTTCATCTTGATGCAGTCACCTGTTAAAATGAGTTGGCACTGGTTACGTGACCCACATTTATACATTTTTCCTGAATCATCCCTCCTGCTAATGGAGGAACTTTCAAAGTACTTCTTGAAACAAAGGCCTCACTTGTACATAATTTTATAGTGAGCACAAAGTTTGTCATCTACTTCCTTGTTAGTGGATATAATCTGCCAATTCTTTGTGACAAAGGAAACTATTTGGTCACTATCAGCACTAAATGTTGTGACAAAGGATCACCCAAAACTATCACAAGAAATATTTGTTGAATTAAGACAATCAACAGTATCACATGCTGGAACTTTATGTAAATTCACATGTGCAGAAGATATTGCAAGGCTTGTTGTGGCAGTAGCAGCCAAGAGGGGTATATATATATATATATATATATATATATATATATATATATATATATATATATATATATATTTATATATATATATTACTACTCCTCTTAATAACCTCCTACATGATAGATGTAACCATGGAAATAGGGTACCCCGATTTGGAAACAAGTCCTTTAAAAAGTATGGCGTTCATTGATAAAGTCCATCAAATTTGATGTCATCCTGGCTGCTCTCACCATCTGGCCATTAACCACAGCCTGCTTGTGATGGTAAGAGTGGCTACAATTATACTGAAGAAGCTCATTTGAATATGTTGGATTTCTAAATATTTTGGATGACATGACTTTATTCTCAATATCCACAGTGAGAGTTACATGCAAGTAATCGATGGATTTGAAACAGATGGTGTGAGTAAATTGTAAGAAGGAAGCAGTTCCATTGATGTAGGAAATAAAATCCTCCACCATATCAGGGGGTCCCAAACAAGCCATGAACAAGTCCTCCAAGAATCGTATGCACATGTGTATACATGACATAAAATGGCAGATATAAAAAAAAAATGGTCTCCCATGCTGCCAAAGTAATGTTGGCAAATAATGGGCCACAGGTAGACACCATGGCAGTACTCAGTCTGTTTAGAATATTGCCCTTGAAAAAAAGATGTAATTATTTCACAGGACAACTTACATCATAACAGTCAAAAGACTGACCCAATCTTAATCCAAGGATAAACTGGGTTATACTGCTAGGTTTTGAATGACCAGCATCAACAATAGGTCTGAGTGGTGGGTCAGTTAAGTTTTTATGCATTTTAGGCACACCGAATATCATTGGTAACCTAGGAGTATCCATATGCATGTATTTATATTGATCTGACTCTGCATGAGCAAATGATATAGTACAGAGTCACTCTCATAGTATAAAACATTGACTTCATTGATGGAGGTTTAAGGTAAATCCCATCATAAAATATATTAAGCATACATTGCTCATAATCCAACTGGTCCATAATGACCAGGCCTCCACCTTTATCTGGTTGCATTATTCTCAAGTTTTTCATGGGGGTAACATCGTTAAGTAAAGACCTTTGCCTATAATCCAAACTATGAAAATCAGCCCACTATCTCAAAATATAGCGGAAATCAAATTCACAAAACTGTTCAAAACATGCACAAAGTGTTATGCAGCTCAGTATTTATAATAGTTGAAACTCGTAATTTGCCCTGCATTTGGTTAGTTAGCATCTTGAAATAAGCAGCTCAAATTGACTTTTCTTGTAAACAGTTTCAATTCACTAACTAACTTGGTAATATCGACTCACTTACAGGGGATGAAGGAGTGGCCCATATTAAACAAATGAGCATACTCCCTATTGATTGAATAGGCACTGTAATTATAGATATGAAAGTCACCGGTACTGTTAGAAATAAGTTACCCGTTTCTTCAATTCTATCATTTTCCCTTCTGTTTCCCTCTGAAGGATTTCCTCCCACATTGTAATTGTGTTCCCCATTTGGGATCTAGGTAGGGACTGTAGCTGGCCTTCTGTTTGCTCTGCAACCTTTCCGACCTCCATACCTCTGGATTCTCTAAAGGGTGGTTACTCTGGTCATGTACTGAATTGCCCTCACCAGTTTGGTTAAATCCAGTATTCAGTCCTTGCTCAAATTGTGATATATCCCTTGCTGACTCTTTGGTAGAGGTGGCTACACAATACCTTTAAAGTATTCAGCACAATCTCTTTGAATCTTCTTCAACTTGCATACAATTATCAATGTCAGTAAAGGTAGCTTGATATTTGTGTTTGAAATCCTGAAAAAAAAAACATCCTGTGTAATTGTATTGTCAAGCTGATTGATCTCCAGATATAGGGAATCCATCTCTTTCAAATTATGCATGACGAGTAAATCCATCGGTTCACAGCTATGTTGATCAAACATGGCTAAACTCCTGGTTCAAAAGCAAATGTCGTCCAAGTCCTCTAGGGTATTTCCAACACCGGAGTCCTTTTGTGACTTGTAATTTTATACATTCCTGAAAATACATATTCTCATGCTTTAACTTATGATATTTAAGAAGCTTTTGTTGAAACATATCTAGGTGTTGATCCAAAGTGGACACATTTTCTGTATAAAAAGAGTAGTAAGCCCGATAGGTTTATTTAACCAGTTGTCTAAGTTTACATTATGGCAAATCACTTGAGCTGGTAGGCTGAATGTCTGGGCTACTGGTCACATGAGAATGAGCTTGCTGTAAAAATTGTTGTTGACCGGGTGGTAATTCCACGCAGGACACAAGATGAAAACCATGGTTATTCCCAGGTAAATACAGATGCTCAACAGAGGACCGGTATTCAATTGGGTGTATGTGATGAGCAAGTTGTTGCATAAGTAATGTGAGATTATGCAGGGAATCATGTACAGCTTAAAGATAAAGTTCTGTTCCATCCACTTCAAAATTGAGTTGGCTGTCTGTTATGATACACTAATAATTACTGAACAAACCAAGGAATATAAAAACACACACTAGGTGCCAAACTCATGAAGCGATTTATTAACAAAATAAAACCACGATAAAAGATTAGCACTTTCATCTAATGAATGACATACTTCTTCAGATAACTTCGTCAGTTGATACAATAAATACATTTCCTGCAGATCATGTGATAGAGGAACTCTTAAAGGCACAGGATGTAATAAAGTTATTTTCAGAATACATGGTAAATAATGGTTTACCACCGCATAACCGAACACACGGCAGTCGAATCCAACAATAATCGATTCCGGTAACCAAATTTTTGCATGTCGAATGGTCGGAATGTCGCAAAACCACCAAATGCAAAAATTTCGACCACTCTACATCCAAAATGAGTGCTAACATGGGTCACAAAGGGGGCACGGGTTTGCGATTCGATAGTTGTGTTCGGCAATGTGCATATTTGCCACATTCCTTTCGGTCATCAGGGCTCGACTATTTATCTGTTATATGGTGGTAAACCGTAAATAACATATGTAAATAATGCACATTACATCAGATGTCCATTATAATACAAATCCAGTTATTTGACTACCTTTCAAATACCCTTATCTTTAATGTACTACTAATACTAATGATGTCATTTAGACCTGGAAAAGCTGAGGCATTGAGGTAGAGCTGCCACCACAGATCCCTTTGTTCCAGACTAATTGGCCAAGGGCCACCTCTTGGATCATGACATTGCATTATCACATTTAGACATCTTTACTGATAGAGGAGGAATTTTTAAAGTAATTCTTGAGCCAATGGCCTCACTTGTATATATATTTTGGTTGAGCACCACGTTTGTCATATACTTCATTGTTAGTGGATATAATCTGCCAATTCTTTGTGATGATGGAAGCTATTTTGGTCACTATCAGTACTAAAATTGTGAGAAAAGATCACCCAAAACTATCACAAGAATTAATATTTGTTGAATTGTGATGGTTAACAGTATCATGTCTGGGAACTTGATGCAAATTCACATGAACAAAAGATATTGCAAGGCTTGTTGTGGCAGTTGTAGTCAAGAGGGGTACATATATATTATTACTTCTCTTGTTAATCACCTCCTCCATGATAGATGTAACCATGTAAAAAGGGCAACTCTGATTTAGAAACATGCTCTTTACAGTATGGCATTCATTGATAAACTCAGTGACGACAGCAGGTACTGCCTGCCATGCCAAGAGAAGGGCAGTAGATGCAGGACTTTTGCCAACACAGCTAGTTGGAATTTTGTAAATATTTATATGTCATTTCCATATCAAACTGATTTGTACAGATGCTTGTGCTGAAAATTCATTTGTGAGATTTGCTTGTGTTAAAATGTATCAACAGTGCATCCTGCGTAAATGAAAATAAATGTACTTTTGTTATTGCAACTGAACTAAATGTATATGTTTTAATAGAGGATACTGGGACAGAAAGGGTTAACCAGCTGGCTTATTTTAAGAAAAATAAGGGAAATGTAAATGAGCTTTTAAACTATTAAAATGTTACCCCAGAGTGCTGAATAGGACTGGAGAAGAAGCCCTTGTTCATTAGCTCAGTAAAAAGAGGGGAAACCCCAGACGCTGCCATAAACATTTGAGATGTGTATTGTACCAGTCTATGGTAAAGTCCTGTCTCAGCTTCAAAGGGGGTTACTGTGAGAACATAGGTGACCAGATGAAGTCATTCTGCAAGCCATCTTGGATATTACATTTTACAGGGAGTAATCTCGGAGTAGGGAGTATTTTGTTTGGGAGCCTGACTAGAAAGACTACTCTCATATTTCATTATGCCTTGCTCTATCAAGTAAGTTATTAGGGAACAGTAATTTCTTTAGATTCAGTCAAGAAAATATAGTGAAGCTTAATTTAAATATTGTTTTTCTTATTTGTAGGAGTCTGTCCATCAGTGTACTTTTCAATATTTCCTGTGATCTGAACTTGGTGGTTTGCTATGAATATGTATTCAGTATTTTCATGCTCCTTTACTATTTATTATTAAATATATTTAAAACTTTTATTGCGGCTGGTCCTTGTAGAAAATACTTTTGAGTGCACTTATATTTATCTGGGGACACTGTGTGGGCAACTCCAGAAGGCCTAGTCAACTGCTACCATTTGTATTAGTATTAAAATTACCTGGTATTGTTAACGGCCTTAGAGTAGCTTATTGTGGAGTGTCTGGTGGCAGTGACAACTACCTTATAGTCTGGGCAGCAGGTGGCACAGCAGGTAAATTCATGTCAGCCTTTCCCAGGTGTGTCTGTGTGTGTGTGTGTGTGTGTGTGTGTGTGTGTGTGTGTGTGTGTGTGCGTGTGTGTGCGTGTGTGTGCGCGTGTGTGTCAGCTGCTTGGGGCAGGGACACAATGCACTGGGTTTAGAGAGAGAGTGCTGGAGGACTTGGCTTGGACACTCAGCTGAGGACGTAACCCTGCAGCTGTACCAGTGGGTAATCATACTGGGGACATGGAGGAAACAGATATAAAGAAATCCAGACCTCAGCTGAATGTGTTCCGTGTGTGCTCTTAAGGGAAACTGTGCTTGATGCAGAGAGGTCTGTATCTGGAAATACTGAGTGTATCCATTTGTATTCCAAGTGCACATCCCTTTCCAGTGTCAGTGTTAATGATTCTGGCTCCTTGATTACTGGCCCAGTGTGGGGAAGTCACTTATTGGTTGGCAGTGGTGGGACCATTATACATCACATATTGGTTGGCAGTGATTGGACCATTACTCATCACGTATTGGTGAGCTTAGTTAGGGAGAACAGGCAAGGATGTCAGCAGAGGATTATGGGAAGCTGACAAGGAACCACTTGGGTGAGATGTGCCAGTCCAAAGGACTGGTGCATGCCAACCTGACTAAAGGGGAAATGATTGCAGCATTAATCACAGCTACAGCACAGACCAGCCAGGAAGTCAACCAGTCTGACATTTGGGAGATGCAGCTCTCAGAAACAGGACAGTTCAACTTTTCCTCAGAGGACCTAAAAATCCATCTGGAGTTAGAGGGTCTACTTTATATCATTAAAAAGTTAAAATCTTGAGCGCTGACAGCAGTGAAAATGAAGAAGATAGAAATCAGTATTGTGGAGGGCTGCTCCCCCCACACCCCCCACCAAATATATATTCCAACTCAGAGATTGCGCTACAATGAGGAAAGAGCAAATATCCCTATCTCCACTGTACTGCGATCCAAAAACAAAATTAATTATGACTTCTTGGATTTTTGTGGATGTCAGGGCTCGATATTTTAATTTTTCGATGACATAAAGTAGACCCGAGTTAGAAACCTGAACTGGACGCCAAACATTTGAAACAAGAATCAGAGAGAGACAGACATTTGGAAGTGAAGAAAATGAGAAGCAGAGGCAACATGAAAAGGAAATGCTGACTCTTCGCCAGGGTCTTTGGGGTAAAGGGCAAGGGAATAACCAAACCCCAGAAGCAACAAATGTCAGTAAATTTCTGTCACAATTTACAAAGGATGATAATTTTGATAGTTTTATTCATATATTTGAAAGGTATGTAAACCGTATAATGTTGACCAAGGGCTCTGGGTACAGTTCCTGATCACCTTACTCCATGGTAAAACTGTAACTGCTGTTTCTAAACTGTCTGATACTGATTGCTTAAACTATGATACTGTTAGAAAATATTTATTAGAATGTTTTAAGTTTACATTTGAAGCCTACAGAAAAAAGTTTTGTGAGCATAGATGCAAGGCAGATGAGAGTGCATATGATTATATTGTTGAACTAAACACTTATTTTCATAGGTGGGTGAGTGGGTGTCAGGTAACCACTTTTCAAGGGCTGGCAGACCTTTTGCTGAGGGAACACGCCCTTAGCACTTTCCCTGAGGACATGCGAATCTGATTGGCAGACAGAGAATACAACTCTGCAGATGAACGGAAGAAAAAAGGGGGATTTCTAATTAGCAAGCAGGGCATTGCTGCAGATGGATACAAGGGAACATTTGTGGGGGGCATAAACCGCCCCAACAGAGTCTGCCAGTAACAGGGGGAAGCCACTAGTTTACATTCACAGCCAGGATCAAGGGTTACATTTTTAAAATCTAACCAGTGGAACTGTGTAGCATGTAGATGTTCACAGAGGCAATTCTGGGGGTGGGGTGAGACAGTAAGTGGGGATAACAGAATGACAGTGGTAAATTGTCTGGAGACGATAGGAGTACCAAACTATTATCAGAGTTGGTATCCTATCTTGGTGGATGGAAAACAGGCCACTGCCAAGAGAGAGAACCTCTGAAATAACCGTTGTGAATCCTGCAGTGGTTAAAGAGGAGCAGTACTTGCTTGAGCAGTCCACTCCAGTCAGAGCTTTAGGAGGGACCCCATACCAAATGCCTTTGGCCAGGGTTCACCTTGGGAGGGTTGCAAAAGTAAGCAAGTAGTTGTATCCGAGGATATCCCTGCAAATGTCTTGATACAGAATGATTTTGATAATGCAGTGCCTTGTGTACATGCAGTGACCTACAGTCAGCCTCGGAGACAGGCATGTGGGTCTGGTAGCCTGGGGAAGACCAAGATAAACCACACAGGGCTTTATTGGAGGAGAGTAGCTATCTATTAGTGTTACAGAAGTTTAGGAAAACCACGTAGTGCAGGGTTTTTTCTGGATAGTACAGTAGTTGGTGAGCGAGCTTGAGTTGTTGGTAGTGTAATAGGTTGGGAAATTCAGCCCAGTGAAGAGTAAGTAAGGATTGGCAGTGGTGGGAATGAGATGTGCAGCCAGTTGCAAACCTGGCAATTTTATGATAGCAGGTGGAGAGCTTAAGGTCTGCCTTATTTAGGTTTGTTAAGACTGGTGATGCATAGAGTAGTGTAGATAAGAGATGGGATTGGGCTATAGCAATTCTGGACTTGTATGTAAGGTATTTTTTCCTGCGGTATAAGGTCCCTAGCTTTTTGTGGACTTTGGAGATGGTAAGAGATATATTTGCTGAATCTGAGTTGTTGGTCAATTGCAAGTCCTAGCAGTTTAACTTAAGGGACTGTGGTAATGATGGTCTTATTGATTGATGATATAGAGAAGTTGAAAGGTTCATTATTCTTAGTTTTATATAGCATGAGTTGGGTTTTTTTGGGTTCAGAATTAGTTGAGATGAGTTTAGCCAATTTTCTATGTCAGTGAAGGATTCCTGGAGGTATTGTTGGAGGAGCTGTATGTTTGGTGTGGAACAGATTAGGGTAGTGTCGTCAGCGTATTGTACTATTTCTGCCTTGGAAGTTACTAGATGGAGTCAGTTTGCAAATATGTTGAAAAAAAGGGGACCAAGGATAGAGCCCTGGGGTATACCTATTGTGAGTGGGAGTGGGGTGGATAGGTCTTTGAGACATTTTACGGATTGGGAGCAGTTGTCAAGGTAGCTTTTAAATCATAGCAGGGAGTGGTTTGTCCATGTTAAGCTCAGAGAGTCTGGTTAAGAGTTTGTTGAGGGAGACTGTATAGAATGCCTAGGATAAATCCAGGAAGATAGCGGAGAATAGTTGACCCTGGTTTCTATGAGTGCTAAAGGTGTTGGTGAAGTTAATTATGGCAGTGGTGGTGCTGTGCATAGGTCAGAAACCGTGTTGGGTTTTGGATAATAGATTGTTGTTGAGATGGTTAAGGAGTTGGCGGGGGATACATCTTTCCAGCATCTTAAATAGGGGTGATAGGATTGTTATGGGATGGTAGTTGGAGAGGTCAGTGGAGAGGTCGCCCTTATGAAGGGGAATGATACAAGAGGTTTTCCACAAGGATGGAGTGATGTGCTCACTGATAGATCTGTTTATCTGTAAGAAAAGAGGGCAGGCAATGGCTCTAGAGACAATCTGAAGATATTCTGCTCGGAGGTGGTCTGCGGCGAGGGTGGTGGTTTTGAGTTTGGATAAGAGCTTTGGATAGTGGATGTTGGAACTGGTTTCAGTGAAAATGGGGGATTGCACTTTGGATGTATAGGAGGTTCGGGGGGAGGGTTAGTGAAGTTTGTATTATTAACAAGTTGATGTATGGAGGAGGTAAAGCAGTTATTGAAGCTGGATGCTATGTCAGAGTCAGATCCAGCAATATTGGGGGGGTTATAGGTATGGCCAGGCTGAAGAATGTTGTTCACTGCAGCCCAGAATTTTTCTGGATTGTTGCAGTGTGTTTTTTGAAGTGAAATGTAGTGATTTTGTCTGGCCTAATTTGTTTTAGTCTTATTACGGAGCTGAAGGAAGGCTTGCCTAGTTGCAGGTGTTTTGAGTTGACCCCAGGTTTTCCAAGCTTTGTCCCTGTTCTTGATTAAGGATCTTGTGGATTTCTGAAGCCAAGGGGCTGGGTTACTACATATTCTAACTGTTCTAAGTGGTTAAAGCTATTTAGAAATGTGGAGTTAAAGTAGTCAACTGCTAGATCGAGAGAGGAAGGGTTTTTTATGGGAGACCAGTTGCATGCATCTAAGAAGTGAGAAATGGGGAAGTTTTTCTGTGTACGGGTTTGAAGAAGGATTGGTGGGTTATTTTTGTTTATTTTCTGTCTAAGGATAAAGGTGGGATTCTGATCACTTGGAGAGCTGGGTAGGGTACCACAGTGAAAGGCAGATTGGGGGTGATTAGTGAGGATCAAATCTAGTATGGATTTCTTTTTTGAGGTTTTGTTAAAGTGGATGAGTAATTGTATGAGTTGGGTAAAGTTGTATAGGTTGATATGGGTGGTAGGGGTGGGAGATTGGAGGGTGTTCCAGTCAATGTTAATGTCGCCTAACAAGAAGGTTTCTTGTGTCAAGGAGTGAGAAGCCCAATGGAGTATTAATTCTAAAGGTGGTTGAATTATTGCCTGGTGGTATATAAACTCCTATTAGGTTTAGATGTTTGTGCTGATTTATGAGGAGTCTTGCAGGAAGTATTTCCTCATTTTTGAAGTCTGGAATTTCAATTTGTAGGAGTTGGATCTTTAAATCTCACTCTACACGGTATTGTGCTTTCCTCCATTTAATCTTAGCTTTAATGCGGTACACCACTGCATTTTTTTTCTATGAAGCCTAACTATTTGAGAGTTTGAGGGATGTAAAACTAAGAAAAAGAACAGTTGGATGGACAGCAGTTATATAAATGTTTTGTTGTCACTGGAATGTGGACACTAAACCAGTTTGATGGCTCCCTAACTGATGCAAGTCCTGCTATTCAGTCCTGGCACTAAAAATATTGGGAGTTAAACAAAACACTACAGTTGTGTGTGTATATATATATATATATATATATATATATATATATATATATATATATATATATATATATATATATATATATAGCAAGCTGGATGCTATTACAAACTTCACCCCTCTGCACCCCAGCATGGGTGGTACACTCAACAATCCTGCTGCTTAATAATTCTAATCTCACAAAACTCATAGAAAGTGGAACAGTCCAAATACTGCACACTTAAATTTGCTATTATATATGTAAAGCTACATTGATAAATCTCTGCTGATATATTGGTCGAATACAGTCATTTTTCTTCATCCTCCATTAAACACCATATCACCCAGTCACCCTAATGCTCCACTCATTCACCCGTTTGGAGCTCATTCTTTCCTTGGGTAAGGTTTGGGCAACCTGAGAGTGGAACTGTTATACATGCAGATGAACAGGGTTTTCTTTGCCTCGCCACAAAACCTGCACGTCTAGTACACACCCCGGGAGGACAAACAAGAATCAGTGGTGTTGGACTGACACTTTCACAAGTGATACACGCCCACCTCCTCAGAGGAGCATATCTCACATTTGTCTGGCTTATGTCAAGTCCATGATTTGTGCCTCCTGGACATGTGCACCACCCTCCCCTTTAAAAGAGGTGAGTGGGCACAGCCCCTTCACCCCTCACCTTCCTCTGTCAGCTCAAGGATGCACCCAAGCTGTTACTTGAACTCAGTTTGCCTGGGTCATAGAGCTTTATCCATTTGAGAATGGAGGTGATTCTCACTCTCCCTTTTAGATCCAGAGCTTCAAGTGATCACAATTACAGCCCTTACAGTTTCAACACACATCTATACTGGATGATAACCACATGAACAAGATTTTGTGAAAGGATGTCTACCGATGAATGCATAAAGCTATCTTCACAGCTGCAACACAACATTTCCTGGACAGACTACTTCAGACTGCGACTGCTCGTTGGATAAAATGAACTGTTCATCTTATGCATCTTCGGTCAATTTTTACTTATAGGAAAAATCTGACTACCCAATTTCTCTCATTCAATATCCTAGAAATAAACACCACGAGTCTTGAATGATCTGTGTTGATTCTGCTATGTTATTTCTGAAGTTTGTCAGTTACTCTGTAATGCAGTGCCTTGAATTCTTTCTCTCTATAGGGGTCAGCAAACACAGCCTTCTGTAAAGGCCTCATATGCATTACCACTTCTGTGGTTAATGACCCTGTTGCAGTACCCAAATATCTTGTCAGACTTTTTTTTTGCTATGCTCCTCCAACCCTCTACTCATCCTCTGGTCTCCTACACATCTAAACCCAAATGCCTTTGCTGCTGAAGCCAATTGTTCTGCATGCAAACTTTCATCAGGAAGCCCCACCAACTCCCTGGGGAGTTAATGTCAGTGTTTCAGTGCTGGGCCTGGGGATCAAGTATGAATGAGTGCTTTGTGCATGAAGTAAGGAGCAAGGAATCAACATATTCATGGCAACTGGTCATTAATCTTCCTATGGGAGTAGATGATACAAAGACATTATCGCCATCCCCTGCTTACCCTGAGATCCTGTGCAAAGCTCCTAGTGTCCAGAATAGGCCTCCTATGCATCAGGTTTCCCACTCCTCATAAGAGACAGGAAATCTAGCTTGCAGCTCTTGCTACTGCACCATCATTATTCACTCTGACAGTTTGAAGACTGGGTTGCACTTGATCTGAAATTGAATCTGTTCACAACTATTCATTGCTTTATACAACAATGTACAGCAAGGACAAGTGCACTACTGCTTTTGGAAACTTATTTACTTTTTTAACAGTATGCTCAAAGGGATGTTTTTTCAGACAACATGAGATACTGGGTCAACTATTTAATTTCGAAATACTGAAATCCCAAAATTCAATATTTCGAAATTACATAGCCAAAAACTCAAAGTTCCGAAACCGGCAGAGCGTGAAATTCAAAATCCCGAAGCATGGAGATTTTGAATTTCTGCTGGTGCGGTGTGTGGATGTATCAGTTGAATTTAGGTAAGTTTGTGTGAGTAAATGTGTTGGTTAGGGGCTTTAGTGTGTGTGTGTGTGTTGTGACTGAGATGTGTGTGTGTGAGGGACGGTAAGATGTGTGTGAGTTTCGTTTGTGTTTCTGTTTGTGCAATTTTGGAGTTAGAATTTATAAGTGGGGGGCTTGGAGGCGCCCTGCTTATCTATAGTGTAGATGCATTTATTTGATTGTGGGGGGTAGTTTTGTGTTTGTGTATACTGTATGTGTAGCATAGTTTCGGCATTTTGAATTTCGCGGTTGTGTGGTTTCGGAATTGAGTTGTGCTTGGGTTTTCGGCAATGTAATTTCTAAATACTGAATTTCGGGATTTCAGTATTTTGAGATTACATAGTGGACCTGTGATACTACATGAAATAATTACAATGATCATTTATTAATGCTGAAACTGGCGTTCCCTAAAGGTAAACTACAGCAGTTGTGTTAACGGCGTGGACAAAAAAAATACAATTATGGTTCAGGGAACAAGCAGACATCAAGACAGTGATCCTTCAGTATATTCAAAATTCATTTTTACATAAGCATTATGAGTAGCAGTCAGTCTATTTTTTCCTAGCTTGATGCAATCTTTTTACATTCCTTTCTATGTGTGGTATGACGACCCACCACCAGAACAGTAATCAAGGAGCCTCAATCCTCATCACTGGCAACAGTGGGTAACACACTGGGAGAAAAACAGACACACACACACACGCACACACGCACACAGGCACACAGGCACACAGGCACACAGGCACACAGGCACACAGGCACACAGGCACACACGCAATTTCCAGATGCAGCTCTCTGCATCAAGTGGAATTTCCCTGAAAAGCGCACAGAGACCACAATCAGTCCGGGGCTGGTTTCTCTCTCTTTCTCCAGATCCCCAGTAAGACTCCCCACTGACACAGCTATACAGTAGAGATCTCAGCTGAGTGACCAAGCTAAGACTTCCAGCACCCTCTCTCTCCAACCAGTACATCATGTCCCTGGCCAAGTAGCTGACACACACACACTTTGAAGTTTGATTTACATACACACACCTGGGAAAGGCTGGCACAGGTTTACTAGCTATGCCCTTTTTTGCCCGGACTATAAAGGTAGTTATCACTGCCACCAGCCAACTCCTTATCAGCTACTTTAAGGCCCCTAACAAAGGCTGTTTAATCTTATTGTGTAATATTAATATTAATACAAATGGTAGCTTGACCAAGAGCAAGGCTATTAGGAGTGGCCCACACAGTGTCACCAAATAAATATTCAAGTACTCTCAAAATGTAAATATCTCTAGACAGATCAGCCACAATGAGAGATTTAAGTATATTTAATAATAAATAAAAGAACAAGGAAATTCACAGTATATATTCATAGTGACAGAGTTCAAAATCACATGAAATATTTAAAACAACATTACAGGCAGTCTCAAATAATTAAAAATATGTAAACTAAGCTTTGCTATATTCTTGACTATATCTAAGAGAATTGCACTGTTCCCTAGAAACTTACTTCATCAGAGCAAGGCAGATGTGGTGAATGGTTCTTGTCAGGTCCAAGACAGAATGCCCTGTCTCACCAAGAGACTTCTCAAATTAATATCTAAAAATATTACTGCTGGGCTAGCTTGCAGAATGACAATTTCTTGTCATCATAATCTATGTCAGCTGAAACACCCATTGCTGGAAGCTTGGTAGTATTTAGCATCTACCTGTGAAATTACATAAACCTCAGATCTTTCGTAGAGGATGGAAGTCATAAAACAATTCCACTCCTTCATACTTTCAGAGGTAGTAATTAGTTCACTCGAAGACAATGCAGAAAGCATCTCAGCACAGACATTACATGTCTCTAGCTCATTGAAAACTGAAAGTTAACATCTTTTATTGCATAGCCATAAAGTAATTTAATTTTAGCTATTTTTCTGAAGTTAACTTCCTGAATTCCAGTTTCCACTGTTAAAATATATACATTTAAACAGTTACAATAGTGCATGCACATTTCTGTTCTATTCCAGTAGGGCACACTGTGGTTACATTTTAAGCACAAGTATTTTATAAAATACCTTTTTGACACACATGCACATGTCTGTACAGACCAGTTTGATATACATATGACATACAATTCTAATACAGTTGTACCACAAGCATCTTATATAAATCATGTTAATATTCACAAATGACATTTATTTACAAAATTCCAGACAGCAGTGTTGACAGTATCTTCTTTCTTGACATATGGTATTAATTTTGCTGCTTTACATTGGAAATATTCCTATTATTGTAACATGATTCTGCTAGAACTACTGGTTTCTAGTGGATTTAAACACAATGCAGAGTTATTTATATCACAGTTGGCCATATAGTTAACTATGAAATGGAATTCATCTAAAAATTTAAAATCATTTCTGAAGGGCCAAACACTGTATTCCCACCACCATTACTTATATATTCCAAAACAAGCACATATCATCTCAGCGGATATCCTTTTAGATGTCAGTTTCTTAGTTATATGCAAATTTATTTGTCATGCAGAATTTTAATTCTTAGAAGGAACATTACAAGCATATGAATGAAACATATTTTTATGTCAAGTGTTTTATGTACACAATGAGTAAAACATTGCTGGCCTTCAATTTAACCATTTCACTTTGGAGAACTGCTTTACTATTCTAGTATACTTTAAAAACATTACAGAATAACTTGACTTATACAAAAGAAAGACATACCACTATCCATTTGTGCACTGTCGTTGGACAGAGAGAACAGTATTCCTGCATAATAAGTATCTGCCAAGTAAGCATACATTCATACAATTATGTATAATGAATTTAACAGACAGACAAATTAGGCTACATCAGTGAAATGTAAAAAAATATATGCAACATGGTTTTTCTCCTAGTTTTATATGACTGTAAATATAATTTGTGGAACAGTTTACAAGCGGATGGGGTAAACATAAGGCAGAGGTAAGAGGAGAGGCCTAAGCTTGCAGCAAGTTAGACTATTTCTTTATGAAATTCAGTGATCTTGGAATTAACCTACATATAAGTATCAAGGGTATCAGAGCCTAGGAAATTGAAGCCCTGCTACTGAAATGCTTTAACAGTTTTATAGCAAGTTTTGCTGTAATGCACTGCTACTCAATCTTGTATTCAAAGTTGAAGAATTCACCCTTAACTGGTAGTACTACAGTTAAACTCCTATGTAAGCCAACATGTGGCACTGACAAATGATTGCTTTTTCCTTTTCACTCACTTTTCTTTCCAACTCGAAACACTCATCGTCTACAGCCTGAATGCACAATAAACAGTTTCACTGTAACATGTCAATAAGTAACATTGCAGATAACTACACAGTTCAAGGTGTCAGACAAATATATATCAGTCATTACTATTTCTGTTATTATAGCTTGCAATCAGTTTAGGTTCATGGCAAATACTTCTGCAGTCCCATAAAGTCACAAGACAACACTCTGCAAGAGGTGCTCAGTGCTATCTTTAGCAGTCCCTCACACTGCTAATTAAGAAGAGCAGATGGTCTTAGTATATGCGGCTTAGAAAATAAAGTGACCTGTAAATAAATGACTAATCCTGCCTGCTGTCATCAGCAAAAGAAAGAAAAGCATTGTTCCTGAAGCAAAATAAAAATAGGCTATTACACCTCTTCACAAAAGAAAACAAACAGAAAAAAGCTGTGGTCACAGCCTATGGAAATGTGGTATAAACAGTGTAGGTTCTCAAAGTCAAGAGCCAGCATTCAAGAAACACAGCACTGAATCATAAGCTGTTGCCATGCAGAACTATCAAACCAAATATTCAGTAGTGCAGTGCTATGATGATGCTTCAAGAAATAAAGTGCATGTTCAAATGACTGTTAATACTCAGACAGATAGAATTTTGTAGATAACTCTGTCATTTGTAAATATTAATATAAGCCACAGGCTTGTTCTCTTAAATGTGAAAAGACTGTTTTGGATGCTGAACTGAAAAAAATGAAACATTGCACTCTACTGTAAGAAAGCTGATAAATCAAGCATTGTGAAATTCTCTGATCTAAAACTTGGAGCCAAGATGTCTAGAGGGAGGCATTCCACCTACTGTTTTGAGGCCAGAGTTAATGGTTAGAATTTACATGTATAATTTATTTTATTGCTCTGGCTTTCTGACAAGCTGCAAGACCAAATGGGCTATTAACCTCTGAGTTTCTGTTAGCCTGGGAACCTGAAAGAAATGATGTAATCTGAAATTAATCAGTGGTACTGTTTTATCAATTTAAGGAAAGTAAGAATGAGGGCATTTAGTATTTGTCTTGAGAACATCCAACTCACCAGCACTCTGCCTGTGTTCTATATGCAAGTTTATTTTAGAACTGTATTTTCTCTTAGATATAACTAGGAACCAGGAAGATTGGATTAGTTTTTTCTGTACTGATGTCAGAACTTTTCTACTGTATTATTTTAAATATTTCTCTGATCTCTGAACTCTTGACTAGCACTGTCAAGTAAGAAGTATTGAATTGTGTTTTTACTATTTATTACTAAATGTTTTTAAACATTTCAACTGTGGCTGTGTTGTGTAGAGATAATTTAAGCTCTAAGAGTATATTGCATGTATTTACTGATACTGTACAAAGCTACTCCAATAGCCATGCTGTTCAGTCACACCATTTGGATAATATTGCACAGTATAACTGGACACCCTTTCATAAGTGCCTTTAAGTAGCTGATACATATATTAATAGGTGGTGGCAAGTAGTACTACCGTATAGTCTGGGTAAAAAGGGGCACAGCTGGAGAACCTGTGGCAGCCTTCTCCAGGAGTGTCTGTGTGGTTGTATATAACTCTTATCTCAAAGTGTGTGCATGTGTGTCAGCTAATTGGGCAGGGACATGAAGCACTGGTTAGACAGAGAGGGTGCTGGACATTTTCACTTGCCCACTAGGCTGAGATCTGGACCCTACAGCTGTGCCAGTGCTGAATCTTACTGGAACATTCCTCCAACAGCCAGACGGAATGACCCTCTCTTTGGAGACTGGTGAACTAACAGCGGTCACATTACTGATTATGTTCGACCAGCTTGTTATTCTAAACCTGAGTTTATTTCTGCATTTATGATTCTGCCTATCATTTGGAAATTCAAAAGGTGGACACAGGGCCCAGTAAACTCTTCCAGTTAAGATACAGCTAGCAAAAGTTTTCACTGGTTAGAGTCTTCATTTAAGAATACAGTAATGTCAAACTGATCATTTCTCTCCTTTCTCTATGCAATGTTATATTTCTGTGGAACTTTAACTTACTGCCCAACTTATTTTATAAATATTTTATTTATTTACTTTCAAAAGCTTGTATCGGATTTATTTACCAATATGAGGGCACTTACTGCGAATAGTGACTATTTGCGGATAT
Source organism: Protopterus annectens (assembly GCF_019279795.1). Lineage (NCBI taxonomy): Eukaryota > Metazoa > Chordata > Ceratodontiformes > Protopteridae > Protopterus > Protopterus annectens. The sequence continues at coordinate 437,301,685 of NC_056747.1, read as the reverse complement.
CCACTTCTGAATGGAAAGACTACTCTGTTATATATTACCATTTGTGTGTATAGTTATTTATTTGGCTTTTCTCTCAAGAGCAGAACAGTAAGTGGAACTCTTCAATCAGGCAATCTAGAGTGGTGACAGGGATCTACCTTGGGCCACAACAAAAAACTATAATAACTGGAAATATGACCACCCTTCCCCTGGAAAGTGTGTGTGTATGTGTGTGTGTGTGTGTGTGTGTGTGTGTGTGTGTGTGTGTGTGTGTGCGCGCGCACACGTGCACATGGATGGGGTCATGCACGTGTGCATTCATGCACTATTTCACTGAAAATACAGTTACTGTGGGGAAGAGAGCACCAGAAGGCACTGAATCCAGTGGAAGGTGGGTGTTCACTGTGAAGGCTATTCTTGGTTAAGGACAGTGCAGGCTCAGAGCCCAGGGCAACAGTGTACATACTCTGCATGCTCCATAGGCCAAGTTTTAATTATTGATTTGCATAGCAATTCATTTGTCTGCACATGTTATAATTCAACCTACTCGATGCAAATGGTGTTGATTGTGAAACAATACTCTCTAGTTACCATCACATTATTGTGCGCACTGGAGCTGACCCAAGGAATATAGCCCCTGAGCAACATCACATACTGGATGCAGTGATGAGGATACTGTAAGTGAATGCTTCCTTTTCAGGCCAGAGGGGCATAAAGCATTTATAAAGAAGGATTATACAGAAGTTCTATTGACCAGGTATTGCAACAGATGTGTTAGGCTACTGCAAGACCTGTAAGCTGTGATAAAAGGTTCACAAGGCAGAAGATCCCACTAAAGTTGCTTTGATGCCCTTGCCCATTTTCAGGATCTATTTCAAGTGGCAACTATGGGATTGTGGGGGTTTCTTAGTACCTCAAATACCACAGGTAAAGTGGTATATTTTAGTAGCATGGTCCTATCACCACCACCATTTTACACGATGCAGCGACTTTGTCCTCTACTGAGGCAGTAGAGGTGGAAAATGATCGGTTAGACATTTTAAGCAGGATAGGTTCCCCAGATAAATACAGGAAAAGGTATCCGTTTCATCCCAGATCTGCTAACCTGTTTGTGGAAGCATTGTGAAGTAAAGCATGCAAAGACCTAGACCTTACCACCTACAGGCAAATGTCCTAGTGGAGAGATTCATCTCTAACCTGGAGACCATATTGCTAGGATTTGCCAGCTAGTTCAATCAGAAGTGGAACAAGTACCTGCCCTCTACCCTTTAGATACAAAGAATATGTAGATTTTGAATGCTTTGATTTCCTCTATGGTGAGAAGGTGAGGGGGACTGGATTTAATATGGGATGAGTGGAGGACTCTGGTTTCCAAAACGAATTTGTAATGGAATGTGTCAAACTTCATGCCTAAGCTTAGAGAGTCCATGGGATTGGTATGGGGCACCCAGTACAATGACAGCAGCAGCAAAAGTTGGGGTACATTTGAACAGCTAGGGTCAGAAAATAATTTGATGGACAGAAACTGCAGGCAGCATTGGGAGATCCTTTCAATATTATGAGAAAAGTGATGTTAACATAGTAGAAATGACAAGCTGGAGGCAGATGTACAAAAACTACCATGAGAAAGAGAGAGAGAGAAAGAGATAGACTGGTACTCTGTATCTGCTTTGGGTTACCAGTGAAATCAGAGGGAGATTTTGTGGTAGGACTTGTTCATTGAAGTTCACTCTGATACCTCAATGAATAAAGAAGCACCTCCACTTCAACTACATCCAACTCAATTTGTGGAAATATCGGCAGTACTACAGCAGTTTTGGGACATGTTTATTGGTAAACCAGGGCCTACACAACTGATGGAGCACCACATAGGCACAGGACTCCAGCAGCCTATCAAGAAAGACCATCGCAGAGTGCCTGAGTGAGTTAATCCAACCTTCTGAAAAAAAAACTGCCAGAAATGTTGGAGCGGGACTAATTCAAGAGTCCACCAAATTCACTGTTGTCTCACTGGTGCTGCTCGTGCCAAAGAAAATGGCAGCACCAGTTTCTAGGTAAATTATAGGAAAATGAAACATCAGAGTTAGATGATTCCCTTATGCCTAGGACAGGTGACGCCTTAGTGCATTTAGGAGGGGCCAAGTATCTTACTTTTAACCTGAACAAGGGATAAAGACAGATACCACTGACATCAGCAGTGATGGAGGGGTTAGCTTAGCTTTTATGATTCCTTTTAGGATACGAGTGCTCACCAAAATGCCATCTGGAATGAATGCCCCAGCAACTTTCCAGAAATGTGTAGATTGCATCCTAGCTGGAACAGGGGACTACACGCTTGCTTACCTGGATGACACTCCAAGGTACAGCATTTCCTGCCAAGAACATGTTCAACATGTTAGGGTGGTGAACTGACTATAAAGGACATGGTTAATGATCAAGGCCCATTGGTGTCAGGTAAGAATGGCAGAAGTGTTATATCTGAGTTGGGGCAGTGGGAAGATTAGGCTGGTACCTGCCAAGGTAATGACTGTTCAGGCATGGCCTGACCCTACTTTTTAGTAGTTGTGTAGGGGCAATTTCTAGAGATACCAAGGTACTGCAGAACCTCTCTTCCCCACTATAGTAAGATAGACACTACCTTTATAGTCTATCAGAAAGAAAAACAGAAATAGTTGTCTGTGCTCCAGCCTATCATGCAAAAGTTCCAAAGGATTAAAAATGCCTTGTGTGGACCCCACATTAGGTAGATCTGACCACAATCAATAATTGATTGTGTAAGGTTGATGCTTTAAGCCATGGTTTAGGGGATGCACTTAGCAAAGTTTCCTTAAAAGAAGGGAACCCCCAAAGTGCATTTTAGCCAAAGACAAACCTAGGGAGAAATCCTACACAGCTGTAAGAATGGTTGGATCTAAAAAAGCTTCAGTCAAACGTGTTTTGTAGAAGATTCACCATGGTCACAGATCACAACTTAATGAAAGGGTTACACAGAGACAGCAGTCAAAATGCTAAGCTACTCAGTGGAAGGTTAGACTTGCTGTCTCACAATATAATAAATCTGGATTGTGTCTGTAATACCAATGCAAATTGCCTGTCAAGAAAGGGGACAGTAATGTGCCAACCAGGTACATCCTCATCTCAATTGTCTCTTTTGAAAATACTTTAAGAAAACATCCTTGATGACTAAATGACGGGAGTGGTGTTATGTTTTTCTACACATCTACCACTGTTTCTGGACATGATGCAATAAAAAACATGCTGCAATAAATCTGTGAGCTGCACATGAACCTTATAAAATATGCAACTGCTTTTATTCAAAGATGAGCAGGCAGGACTGTAGAATGTGAACTGTCAATATGTAAGTGAAAAAGAGGTGTGCTTGTTTTTCTATACAATGTTTAAATTTATAGAAGGTGTGCAATACTACTTACAACTGTGCTCTTTCTGGAAGTACAGCAACTATACAACATATAAAATTTACAGCAGATGTGTGGAATGTATGAAGGAAAATATAGATATTTTGCCCTCATTAGCTGCAGGGAGTAACTGGAAGACTTTGGGAAGGGCAGGAACACTAACTAGGTAACTGGTCATACTGAATCTGGATCTACCTCCATTGTTTGTTCCTATACTGGGGTTGTCAGACAGGGAGAAAAACAAACCTGTTAAGTAAATCAGGAGCAAACTGGTCTTGGAAACTTTCCAGAAAGTACCACAGACTGTGGTTCACTTGCAGAAGGGTTTAGAAGACTGGTGTTGATATCATGTTTTCCTTAGAGATGTCTTACAAGATAACACCCCAGATGTCAGAAGGAATGACCCTCTCCCCAGAATATTGAACTTCAGCCATCACTTTACTGTTTACAGAGAGTGTTGCCTAAAACATTGTTGTGTATGGACTGGCACTTTGTACCAGTGTGCTTATTTCTGCCTGTTATGTACTAAAAGTTCAAACAGAGTAGCTGGGGCCCAACAAATCTTCTAGTTAGACATAGGTAGGCAAGTTTTTGCTGGTTATGCAGACATTTTTTGAAGCATCCCATCTCCTCAAATTGATTTTACTGTTTTCCATATACATCTTATATACTGTTCCTCATATTTAACCTTTAATTATACTACCCAAATTATTTTATACATATTTTTAGTCACCTCTAAAAGGTTATAGTTGATTTATTTACCTTATTAATTGACAAAAGTGTACTTGACTGTAACTGTTAACTAGCTGCAAGTATCCACTACTGATTTGTACAATTGGTCTACAAATCATAATAATTTGTTTTTACAGTTATTTTGCTCAAGAGTGCAGAACTCCTCATACTTTTGCTATCAGGTAACATTGAATGGTGAAAGTGACCTGCCTTGGGCTAGGACAGAAAGCTCTAGTACTGCAATTACCAGCCTTTCCTGGAAAATACTGTCTGTGTGGCTGTAGAAGACTGCAATGGTTTATTCAAAGTAGTAAGTGTATGGAAAGAGGAACAGAAAGGCATGGAATTTAGTGAGAAACTGGAAAGCTAGGCACAAAACCCTGATCTGTGGATGTTCAGTGTAAAGTCTATGGTGTGGATGGTATAGTTCTACAGATCCAGACAAGAGTGTATATTACCTGCATGCTCGTGAAACCAGGCTTCATTTAGCAAGTTATTTAGGGACATGTGTGTACACTTCATGTTTCTATCACCTTGGTGCCAGTGATGTGGGCTCATGAGACCATTCCTTCTGCTGGCCATCAGCTTACTATGGGCAGTGGAGTAGATCCAAGGACCAAAGCCCCTGCCCACCATCACATATATGCAAATACATAAACAGAGGCAGACAGAGAATGTTTTATATTCATATCAGAATATCATTAGTCCTTTTAGCAAAAGTTAAGTTAAGGAAATCCAGAATTTATTAAATGTGGTGTCATATTTCACAAACAAATGTGGCACTTGTTTCTATTTTACAGTAAATCGCAAGTATTATAAAATATTATAGTGATAGGTAAAGAATCATACTGACATAAATCATGCACTATAACAAGCTGTGACATATTGCCCCCATTTATGCAACATTTTGATATATACATTATGTTTGTTTGTTTGTGTCTTTTGACTTTTCCCGGTTAGGGGTCGCCACAGTGGAACTCTGGTCCACTAATGATTGGTAGTGGATTTTTATGTACCGGGTTACCAGCCCCGACACACAACCTTCAACGAAGGCACACCCCATTCACGTATGCCTCCACACAGAAGACGCTCTAGCTGAGAATTGAATGGGACAATGTCTTGCTATGAGGCGACAACGCTACTGCAGCACCACCACCACAGTGTGTGTGTATATATATATATATATATATATATATATATATATATATATATATACACACACACACACACATGTATGTATAAGTTGAGGTGGGTTCAGCGAACACAGAAATGACAAACGACAATTGGCTGATTTCCATGTTGCTGAATGTTAGGAGAGTGAGAGTACATATCAGTGAATGCAACTGTGTATTCGCAGATATGTACTCAATGTTATGCATAGATGTGTAGAGATCATGATACAATGCGGATTGCGAAATATCTCCCTTTCCACACTGTAATGCAGTCTTGGAGTTGGAATATATAGGTTGCAGGTGGTGCAGAACGTGAATGCCAGAGTAGGAGTTTGAATGTCACATTCGATATTCGACATAAATGTCAAATCTGCTGAATTCGTTCAACAGATTCAGCATTTATGCCTCATCAGTATGCAGGAATTCGTGGTTTACATTCAATGTTCCATACTTTATTATTTTTTTCCAACTTCACTTTTTTGATTATAAACCTATGTGTATATATATATACATACATACATATACATATATATATATATATATATATATATATATATATATATATATATATATATATATACACATACATATATATATACACACACACACACACACACACACACACACACACACATATATATATGTTTATATATATGGGTCTACTTCATTTGCCCTAACTTCCAATTGCCTGACACCCATTTGCCCGAGACCAAATGACTGAAATTTCATTTGACAGACACTTCATTTGCCTGACACTTCATTTGAGTGACAAGTATTATTGGCAAGTAAATGGAATATTTCCCCTTCCCCACTGTAGTGCGACCCTGGAGTTAGAATATATAGTTAGGGGGGTGGGATATTGTTTGATTTTGCTTTCATATTGCTTAGTAAAACAAAAGCAAGTGGGGGGCTTCACCCCCCCCTCACACCACCCAACTATATATTCTAACTCCAGGGTCACACTACAGTGGGGAAGGGGAAATATTCCATTTACTTGCCAATAATACTTGTCGGGTAAAGGAAGTGTCGGACAAATGAAATGTCAGTCAAATGGGGTCGGGCAAATGGGTGTTAGGCAATTGGAAGTTACGGCAAATGAAGTAGACCCATATATATATATATATATATATATATATATATATATATATATATATATATATATATATATATATATTATATATAAAATGTCTATATAGATGGACAGACACTATATTACTATATTGGCAAGCTGTAAGACAACAGTGTTTTTAACAGTAGATTAAAATAGGTAGTAGTTTAATTGTTCTTTTATGTCATGTATGAAGCAACCAGATATTAAAGAAGAGTCCTCTGAGATGTTATTTTTAATCTTAGAGCTTGTTATAACCATTTCTTCCTCTAGTATGGGACAATTTGAGGAGTATCAAAAGTTAAAGGTTTAACATTTAAGGTCTTTTTGTATGATACAGTACTAGTAAAATAATTATTCAGAATTTCTACAAATTCCTTGTCATTACCAAGGGCACACAGAGGAAAATGGGCCCACTCCACTGAACATATTTTTTGCACTGTTAAAACAGCTATAAAACAAATTGTGGTCTTGACACTAGCAATACGCTCTCATATGCCATATTATTTGTTTAGTTAGACTAGCTCACAACATAGTTTAAAAGCTTGGCACTACCCGAGCTGCACTTTTAATACATCCTAAACTTTCTTAATACTTGGTAAGACTGTGCATCATTTTATATCACAATATTACTTGCATAGTTTTTACACATCTCTGAGTAATAGGTATGTTTTGTGTTAGCCTCCCATAGATTTCATTACCTTCCCTCCCATGATTAGATATCTGGTTCTGGTTGCAGCCCTGCCAGACAGGACCTACAGCTGGCCCTCAGACTAGCAGAAGTGCATGGAGGGAGAGGACCAGAAAACTGACAATAGCCATGTTATGTGGTCCTACAGCTGGCCCTCAGACTAGCAGAAGTGCATGGAGGGAGAGGACCAGAAAACTGACAATAGCCATGTTATGTGGTCCTACTCCCATACAAGCTGGCTACAAGGCATGGTCTAAGACCTTCACCACCTGTACCCCAGGTGGTGATACTTTCATGACCCCACCCACATGCACAGCAACCTTTCTGAGCCTTGGACTCCAGAAGGACTTCCAAGAGCAGGGCATTATACCCTGACATGTCATCCACACTCTTCCCCCCACATACAGGGGAGTAACAGAGCCTCACCACAACATTCTTCCCCAACATGAGTTCCTGTAGTTGTCTGAACAACTATCACTTTGTGCCCGTAAAATCTTGCTACAGTAAAAATGTTTATTACCATAAATTTCATCACACTGTCATCAAGATTTTGCTAAGCATATACTGGAGAAAATACTTTGTTAAATGAGAAAAAGGTCATGAAATTATACCAAGTTAAAGATTATATTTATTTACAATGTACATTTAAGGGAATATATTTGCACTGTTTTAAGTAAATGGGATACATAGAAGTCTAACCTTGAAATATTTAATCTTTTATTGAGAGTTGATTATGAAATGTTAAAGGATTCATTCTTACAAAACTAATTTTCCTTGCAAGGGAAAAAAAAGTCATGAATATTTTCACAAAGGAAAAATAAATCTCAGTGCTAATAAAATGGGTACGTTGCTGGTGACAGGCAATAAAATAAGCACAAATGATTGGCAATAAAAAAATCAGAAATTATAAAATAGCCAGGCCTGGGCCACTGATGGTAAAAGGTAAATCTTCACACTGTTGCAAGTTGACTGGTTATGAGCCGAATTTCTGAATCTTATGCAAAACATGCAGATGGAATGGAGTGCTTCAGTCAGCCAGAATATGAACGTAGTTTGTATGAGTATGCTATATGAGAATTCGACATCAGGATGTGCCTTTAGGTAAATAGATGTTCACTATATGCGATTATATACAAGATGTATCACCATTGAAGTACTAAGGGGATCACTTCAGTGGCTCTGCTGGACAGAGGCACAGGGAACTAATCTAAGGGGGCGGCGAAAGCCAACACATTCTAGCTAGGCTTATAAATGCCTTCGGGCAGATAGCCTAGTACCAACCTATGAGCCTAAGCAAAAACATTTTATTGAATGCAACTATTATATAACTGCAAACCATTTCTACATATTAAAGGCAAAGCTGTAGGGGGGATTATTTTCCTCCTTATATCAATCTCTCACTTTAAATAAAAATTAAATGCATGAAGCCTGTAGTAGTTGGTGAGGTAAGCAACAGAGTTGAAAGGGACAAATTATTTATCACCCTAGTATTGCTACATAAAACAGCCAACATGTAATTTATGAACTATATTTTATATATATATATATATATATATATATATATATATATATATACACATACACACACATATACACACACACGTATACATATATATGCATGATCTAATGAAACATCAAATGCTGAAAAGCACAAAAAGACTGATGTTTTTAAATGGAATCAAAATGAAAAAAAAAAGTTTATTCAGAAGGCAAACTCCACTGCACATCTGTACTTCTTGCTAATTTTATATATATATAACTCTAACACTGCACAACAGGGATAAGGCAAATTCCTAGACCTCTACTTTATTGTAAACTGCTCTGGCAGCCAGTAAAACAAAGAAAGAAGGTTCACTGTTTTGAACATTCACTCATGTATGGTATTGCAATATCTATATATACATACACACAAATATATTGTATACATATGAGTGCAGTTCTCTCTTGAATATTGTTTGTGACAAATCAAGAATCACTGAATATTTTAACAGGCTACCGTTTAAATGCTTTTGGTGTGAAATTGGACTATAGGGATGAAGGTATTTTTCCTTTATCCCTACTGTTGTGCAGTCTCAGAGTTTGGTCCCACATCCACCTAGGCACCCCCTGCAAAAACATTAATTTTTTTATTATTTTATTTATTTTATTTACTGTTTTTGCAGTTGACTAAATGTTTCCAGTTGTAATGATTTGCCATTTTGGATGGCAGTATTGATAACAGAATTTATTCATTATAAACTGTAATATAATTGACAGTGAGTCTGATCAAAATAATACAATGAACAGACTCACTGGCCTATACAATTAAATTGCCACTAAAACTGAAAAAAGTTATTACACGTTAACCAATATGTTATATTTACAATTACCAAAAGTAAAACAAACATTTTCCATGGCGGGGTAGACCCACCAGCCCCCGCAACATGAGGGCTCCACTCACCACACCCTTGGAATCTCCAGGGGTTACACAGACTCCAAAAAGGGGAAAACACCCTTTAATCATGCAACAGTCAAGTTTCAACAGTTACATAATTCGACAAACTTTACCACCAATGAAAAACAGTAGCAATGCAGCATGGGATTAAATGCATGTAGTGATAATAAATATATAGCTACAGATATAGCTATCTAGATATGTAAATACACATAGATGGATATGCCATTTTCTTTATGACAACATATTCCTTTCCTAAAAGATAGTACAGAAAGGAACTCATTTTTCCCATTGGACTCTGTTGCTTATCTCAACTTAAACAAATACAGTCTCAAGGCTGCAGTAACGAGTACATTTGGGGATGTATTAGTGACATACTGATGGGACAGCATTTACTCAGCCCATAAAGAAAACCTTACATCGATTGGACATTACCACTAGCATCTAGTAGCCTTCCTAGCAAGTTAATTAGTACATTCTCCTCCCTCATATTTCTTCCAAGGGAACTTCACTGTTTTGCACTCAGCACCATGTTTCAGAACAGAAGATACCTGTAGCTGTTATTTTATAAATTTGACAGTCACTGATTTAACTGGCAGTGGAAATTTGCATCAATATAAGCAAAACCATGCAACCAAAGAAATTGGATTGCTACGGTCTATGAAATTTATAGTACCAAAATCTTACAAATTATAGATGATCACCGTCATTTACTTCACCATAAGTGACAAGGTGCATGACATTGTTTCACCAGATCTCTGTACAATATTTAGGAAAAACCTGAGCAAGGTTAATCAGACATGTAATAAGCCACAGTTAATTACAACCTTTAATTTACTTATTCCTTTGAAAGTCAGTCTTGCAGTAACAGAGTGCATGGCTTCTAGGTTAAAAGAACAAAGTCCATGGCTAAAT